>NW_027310275.1:117500-118928 GCF_047496795.1 Chiloscyllium punctatum
GAGTATTGTGTACAGTTTTGGTCGCCATACTATATGAAGGATGTGGAGGCACTGGAACGGGTGCAGAGGAGGTTTACCAGGATGTTGCCTGGTATGGTAGGAAGATCGTATGAGGAAAGGCTGAGGCACTTGGGACTTTTCTCATTGGAGAAAAGAAGGTTTAGGGGTGACTTGATAGAGGTGTACAAGATGATTAGGGATTTAGATAGGGTTGACAGTGAGAACCTTTTTCCACTAATGAAGTCAGCTGTTACTAGGGGACACAGCTTTAAATTAAGGGGTGGTAGGTATAGGACAGATGTTAGGGGTAGATTCTTTACTCAGCGGGTTATGAGTTCATGGAATGCCCTGCCAGTAGCAGTGGTGGACTCTCCCTCTTTATGGGCATTTAAACGGGCATTGGACAAGCATATGGAGGTTATTGGGCTAGTGTAGGTTAGGTAGGCTTCGTTCGGTGCAACATCGAGGGCTGAAGGGCCTGTACTGCGCTGTATTTTTCTATGTTCTATGTTCTATGTTCTATGTATCACAAGTGCACATCTAAATGTTTCAGTATTATGAGGGTTGCTGCCTCTGCCACCCTTACAGGCAGTGAGCTCCACATTCCCATCACCCTCTGGGTGAGACAGCTTTTCTTCCTGTCTCCTCGAAACCTCCTGCCACTGACCTTAAATCTGTGCCCCCTGGTCAATGATCCCTTCATCAAGCGGGAAAGCTTTCTTCCTGTCTACGCTATCGCTGATCCTCAGAATTTCACACATCTCAGACACGTCCCCTCTCAATCGCCTCTCGTCTAAGGAAAAAAAGCCCGGTGTGTCCAATCTCTCTTCATAACTGAAACTCCGAAGGCCAGGCAACATCCTGGTAAATCTCTCCGCACCCTCTCCAGAGCTGTCACATCCCTCCTGTAACATGGATTGCAGAACCGCATACAATACTCTAGCTGTGGCTGAACAAGCATTTTAGACAGTTCCTGCATCACCTCCCCACTCTATGCCTCGGCTAATAAAGACAAGTCATCTGTCTAAAATGGGTGGTCCTTTATTCTGAGCTATGTCCCCAAATCCAAGATACTCTGAGGGAGAGGAGGGTGTCAGGAGGGAGAGCAGGGAGAGTATAATGAGGGAGAGGAGGGTTGTACTAAAGGAGTGGAGGAGGTCAAGAGGGAGGGGCGAGTGTAATGAGGGAGGAGACAGAGTTCGGACAGAGGAGAGTGTGGTAGTGAGGGAGGGTGGAGTGTTTTATGGGGGGTAATGTGACGGAGGGGTTGTATGGAGAGGGAAGGTGCAGTGAGTGAGAGGAGAGCATAGTAATGGGAGTGTGTAGTGATGGAGGGGAATGTATACCAATTGAGGGAGACTGTAGTGGGAGGGTGTAGTGGTGGGGGAGAGGGTGGTGAGGGAGGGGAGGGTGTAGTGGGAGAATGTA
>NW_027310276.1:2500-65000 GCF_047496795.1 Chiloscyllium punctatum
TTGGGCTGCCCGGACTCGAAGGGGCACACCCACAGGTAGGCCTCGGTCCCATTGCAGGCGACATAGCTACCCCAGGCTTTCCCGGTACCCGGGCCGAAGTGCCCGCTGCGGGTGGCCGAGAGGGCGAAGCCGCAGCGCAGTTGGCGGCACACCACCTCGGCATCCGGCAGGTCCCAGTCGGCGTCGCACACCGTGCCCCACGTCCCGTTGGCGTAGCCCTCCACCCGGCCTGAGCAAGGGTCAGGCCCGTCCGAAACACGCAGCTTGATGTCGGCTGGAGGGAGGGTGGGAGGGTGGGAGAGAAAAGGGAGGGGGGTGGGGGGGAGGGAGAGGTCAGTGTACTCCACGCTTCCCCTCCCTCACTCCCCTCCCCACTGATCAGAGTAGGCCTCAGGCTTTTCGGTCATCCCACTCAGCAACACCCCCCTCCACCCCACTGTTACCAGGTGGGAAGTGCCCCAGGTGGGCAGTGTCCCAGGTGGGCACTGCCCCAGGTGTGCAGTGTCCCAGGTGTGTAGTGCCCCAGGTGTGTAGTGTCCCAGGTGGGCAGTGTCCCAGGTGGGCAGTGCCCCAGGTGTGTAGTGTCCCAGGTGAGTAGTGCCCCAGGTGTGTAGTGTCCCCAGTGGGCAGTGTCCCAGGTGTGTAGTGTCCCAGGTGAGTAGTGCCCCAGGTGTGTAGTGTCCCCAGTGGGCAGTGTCCCAGGTGGGCAGTGTCCCCGGTGTGCAGTGTCCCAGGTGGGCAGTGTCCCAGGTGTGTAGTGTCCCAGGTGGGCAGTGTCCCCGGTGGGCAGTGTCCAGGGTGTGTAGTGTCCCAGGTGGGCAGTGTCCCAGGTGTGTAGTGCCCCAGGTGTGCAGTGTCCCAGGTGGGCAGTGTCCCAGGTGGGCAGTGTCCCAGGTGTGTAGTGTCCCAGGTGTGTAGTGTCCCAGGTGGGCAGTGTCCCAGGTGTGTAGTGCCCCAGGTGTGCAGTGTCCCAGGTGGGCAGTGTCCCAGGTGGGCAGTGTCCCAGGTGTGTAGTGTCCCAGGTGGGCAGTGTCCCAGGTGTGTAGTGTCCCAGGTGGGCAGTGTCCCAGGTGGGCAGTGTCCCCGGTGGGCAGTGTCCCAGGTGTGCAGTGTCCCAGGTGGGCAGTGTCCCAGGTGGGCAGTGTCCCAGGTGTGTAGTGCCCCAGGTGGGCAGTGTCCCAGGTGGGCAGTGTCCCAGGTGTGTAGTGTCCCCGGTGTGTAGTGTCCCCGGTGGGCAGTGTCCCAGGTGTGTAGTGTCCCAGGTGTGTAGTGTCCCAGGTGGGCAGTGTCCCAGGTGGGCAGTGTCCCAGGTGTGTAGTGTCCCAGGTGTGTAGTGTCCCAGGTGGGCAGTGTCCCAGGTGGGCAGTGTCCCAGGTGTGTAGTGTCCCCGGTGTGTAGTGCCCCAGGTGTGTAGTGTCCCAGGTGGGCAGTGTCCCAAGTGGGCAGTGTCCCAGGTGTGTAGTGTCCCAGGTGTGCAGTGTCCCAGGTGGGCAGTGTCCCAGGTGTGTAGTGCCCCAGGTGTGTAGTGTCCCAGGTGTGCAGTGTCCCAGGTGGGCAGTGTCCCCGGTGGGCAGTGTCCCCAGGTGGGCAGTGCCCCAGGTGGGCAGTGTCCCAGGTGTGTAGTGTCCCAGGTGTGTCGTGTCCCCGGTGTGTAGTGTCCCAGGTGTGTAGTATCCCAGGTGTGTAGTGTCCCCGGTGTGTAGTGTCCCAGGTGTGTAGTGTCCCAGGTGGGCAGTGTCCCAGGTGTGTAGTGCCCAGGTATGTAGTGTCCCAGGTGGGCAGTGCCCCAGGTGGGCAGTGTCCCCGGTGTGCAGTGTCCCAGGTGGGCAGTGTCCCAGGTGTGTAGTGTCCCAGGTGTGTAGTGTCCCAGGTGTGCAGTGCCCCAGGTGTGTAGTGTCCCAGGTGGGCAGTGTCCCCGGTGTGTAGTGTCCCAGGTGTGTAGTGTCCCAGGTGGGCAGTGTCCCAGGTGTGTAGTGTCCCAGGTGTGTAGTGTCCCAGGTGGGCAGTGTCCCCAGTGTGTAGTGTCCCAGGTGTGTAGTGTCCCAGGTGGGCAGTGTCCCAGGTGTGTAGTGTCCCAGGTGGGCAGTGTCCCCGGTGTGTAGTGTCCCAGGTGTGTAGTGTCCCCGGTGGGCAATGTCCCAGGTGGGCAGTGTCCCAGGTGTGCAGTGTCCCAGGTGTGTAGTGTCCCAGGTGTGCAGTGTCCCAGGTGTGTAGTGTCCCAGGTGGGCAGTGTCCCAGGTGTGTAGTGTCCCAGGTGTGTAGTGCCCCAGGTGGGCAGTGCCCCAGGTGGGCAGTGTCCCAGGTGTGCAGTGTCCCAGGTGTGTAGTGTCCCAGGTGTGCAGTGTCCCAGGTGTGTAGTGTCCCAGGTGGGCAGTGTCCCAGGTGTGCAGTGTCCCAGGTGTGCAGTGTCCCAGGTGTGTAGTGTCCCAGGTGTGTAGTGTCCCCGGTGGGCAATGTCCCAGGTGGGCAGTGTCCCAGGTGTGCAGTGTCCCAGGTGTGTAGTGTCCCAGGTGGGCAGTGTCCCAGGTGTGCAGTGCCCCAGGTGTGTAGTGTCCCAGGTGTGTAGTGTCCCAGGTGTGTAGTGTCCCAGGTGGGCAGTGTCCCAGGTGTGTAGTGTCCCAGGTGGGCAGTGTCCCAGGTGTGTAGTGTCCCAGGTGTGTAGTGTCCCAGGTGTGCAGTGTCCCAGGTGTGCAGTGCCCCAGGTGTGTAGTGTCCCAGGTGGGCAGTGTCCCAGGTGTGCAGTGTCCCAGGTGGGCAGTGTCCCAGGTGTGTAGTGTCCCAGGTGTGTAGTGCCCCAGGTTTGTAGTGTCCCCGGTGGGCAGTGTCCCAGGTTTGTAGTGCCCCAGGTTTGTAGTGTCCCAGGTGTGTAGTGTCCCAGGTGTGTAGTGTCCCAGGTGGGCAGTGTCCCAGGTGTGTAGTGTCCCAGGTGTGTAGTGTCCCAGGTGGGCAGTGTCCCAGGTGTGTAGTGCCCCAGGTGTGTAGTGCCCCTGGTGTGTAGTGTCCCAGGTGGGCAGTGTCCCAGGTGTGTAGTGTCCCAGGTGGGCAGTGTCCCCGGTGTGTAGTGCCCCCGGTGTGCAGTGTCCCAGGTGGGCAGTGTCACAGGTGTGCAGTGTCACAGGTGTGTAGTGTCCCAGGTGGGCAGTGTCCCAGGTGTGTAGTGTCCCAGGTGTGTAGTGTCCCAGGTGGGCAGTGTCCCAGGTGGGCAGTGTCCCAGGTGTGTAGTGTCCCCGGTGTGTAGTGCCCCAGGTGTGTAGTGCCCCAGGTGGGCAGTGTCCCAAGTGGGCAGTGTCCCAGGTGTGTAGTGTCCCAGGTGTGCAGTGTCCCATGTGGGCAGTGTCCCAGGTGTGTAGTGCCCCAGGTGTGTAGTGTCCCAGGTGTGCAGTGTCCCAGGTGGGCAGTGTCCCCGGTGGGCAGTGTCCCCAGGTGGGCAGTGCCCCAGGTGGGCAGTGTCCCAGGTGTGTAGTGTCCCAGGTGTGTCGTGTCCCCGGTGTGTAGTGTCCCAGGTGTGTAGTATCCCAGGTGTGTAGTGTCCCCGGTGTGTAGTGTCCCAGGTGTGTAGTGTCCCAGGTGGGCAGTGTCCCAGGTGTGTAGTGCCCAGGTATGTAGTGTCCCAGGTGGGCAGTGCCCCAGGTGGGCAGTGTCCCCGGTGTGCAGTGTCCCAGGTGGGCAGTGTCCCAGGTGTGTAGTGTCCCAGGTGTGTAGTGTCCCAGGTGTGCAGTGCCCCAGGTGTGTAGTGTCCCAGGTGGGCAGTGTCCCCGGTGTGTAGTGTCCCAGGTGTGTAGTGTCCCAGGTGGGCAGTGTCCCAGGTGTGTAGTGTCCCAGGTGTGTAGTGTCCCAGGTGGGCAGTGTCCCCGGTGTATAGTGTCCCAGGTGTGTAGTGTCCCAGGTGGGCAGTGTCCCAGGTGTGTAGTGTCCCAGGTGGGCAGTGTCCCCGGTGTGTAGTGTCCCAGGTGTGTAGTGTCCCCGGTGGGCAATGTCCCAGGTGGGCAGTGTCCCAGGTGTGCAGTGTCCCAGGTGTGTAGTGTCCCAGGTGGGCAGTGTCCCAGGTGTGTAGTGCCCCAGGTGGGCAGTGTCCCAGGTGTGTAGTGTCCCAGGTGTGTAGTGTCCCCGGTGGGCAATGTCCCAGGTGGGCAGTGTCCCAGGTGTGCAGTGTCCCAGGTGTGTAGTGTCCCAGGTGGGCAGTGTCCCAGGTGTGCAGTGCCCCAGGTGTGTAGTGTCCCAGGTGTGTAGTGTCCCCGGTGGGCAGTGTCCCAGGTGTGTAGTGTCCCAGGTGTGTAGTGTCCCAGGTGTGCAGTGTCCCAGGTGTGCAGTGCCCCAGGTGGGCAGTGTCCCAGGTGTGTAGTGTCCCAGGTGTGTAGTGCCCCAGGTTTGTAGTGTCCCCGGTGGGCAGTGTCCCAGGTGTGTAGTGCCCCAGGTTTGTAGTGTCCCAGGTGTGTAGTGTCCCAGGTGTGTAGTGTCCCAGGTGTGTAGTGCCCCAGGTGTGTAGTGCCCCTGGTGTGTAGTGTCCCAGGTGGGCAGTGTCCCAGGTGTGTAGTGCCCCAGGTGTGTAGTGTCCCAGGTGGGCAGTGTCCCCGGTGTGTAGTGTCCCTGGTGGGTAGTGTCCCAGGTGTGCAGTGTCCCAGGTGTGCAGTGTCCCAGGTGGGCAGTGTCCCAGGTGGGCAGTGTCACAGGTGTGTAGTGTCCCAGGTGGGCAGTGTCCCAGGTGTGTAGTGTCCCAGGTGTGTAGTGTCCCAGGTGGGCAGTGTCCCAGGTGTGTAGTGTCCCAGGTGGGCAGTGTCCCAGGTGGGCAGTGTCCCAGGTGTGTAGTGTCCCAGGTGGGCAGTGTCCCCGGTGTGTAGTGTCCCAGGTGGGCAGTGTCCCCGGTGTGTAGTGCCCCAGGTGGGCAGTGTCCCAGGTGGGCAGTGTCCCCGGTGTGTAGTGTCCCAGGTGGGCAGTGTCCCAGGTGTGTAGTGTCCCAGGTGGGCAGTGTCCCAGGTGGGTAGTGCCCCAGGTGGGCAGTGTCCCAGGTGGGCAGTGTCCCCGGTGTGTAGTGTCCCAGGTGGGCAGTGTCCCAGGTGAGCAGTGCCCCAGGTGTGTAGTGTCCCAGGTGTGTAGTGCCCCAGGTGGGCAGTGTCCCAGGTGGGCAGTGTCCCAGGTGGGCAGTGTCCCAGGTGTGTAGTGTCCCAGGTGGGCAGTGTCCCAGGTGGGCAGTGCCCCAGGTGGGCAGTGTCCCAGGTGGGCAGTGTCCCAGGTGTGTAGTGTCCCAGGTGTGTAGTGTCCCAGGTGGGCAGTGTCCCAGGTGGGCAGTGTCCCTGGTGTGTAGTGTCCCAGGTGGGCAGTGTCCCAGATGTGTTGTGTCCCAGGTGTGTAGTGTCCCAGGTGGGCAGTGTCCCAGGTGTGTAGTGTCCCAGGTGTGTAGTGTCCCAGGTGGGCAGTGTCCCAGGTGTGTAGTGTCCCAGGTGGGCAGTGTCCCAGGTGGGCAGTGTCCCAGGTGTGTAGTGTCCCAGGTGGGCAGTGTCCCAGGTGGGCAGTGTCCCAGGTGTGTAGTGTCCCAGGTGGGCAGAGCCCCCTGGTGTGTCGTGTCCCAGGTGGGCAGTGTCCCAGGTGGGCAGTGTCCCAGGTGGGCAGTGTCCCAGGTGTGTAGTGTCCCAGGTGGGCAGAGCCTCCTGGTGTGTAGTGTCCCAGGTGTGCAGTGTCCCAGGTGGGCAGTGTCCCAGGTGTGTAGTGTCCCAGGTGGGCAGTGTCCCCGGTGGGCAGTGTCCCAGGTGGGCAGTGTCCCAGGTGGGCAGTGTCCCAGGTGTGTAGTGTCCCCGGTGTGTAGTGTCCCAGGTGGGCAGTGTCCCAGGTGTGTAGTGTCCCAGGTGGGCAGTGTCCCAGGTGTGTAGTGTCCCAGGTGGGCAGTGTCCCCGGTGGGCAGTGTCCCCGGTGTGTAGTGTCCCAGGTGGGCAGTGTCCCAGGTGTGTAGTGTCCCAGGTGGGCAGTGTCCCCGGTGGGCAGTGTCCCAGGTGGGCAGTGTCCCAGGTGTGTAGTGTCCCAGGTGTGTAGTGTCCCAGGTGGGCAGTGTCCCCGGTGTGTAGTGTCCCAGGTGTGTAGTGTCCCAGGTGTGTAGTGTCCCAGGTGTGTAGTGTCCCAGGTGTGTAGTGTCCCCGGTGTGTAGTGTCCCAGGTGGGCAGTGTCCCAGGTGTGTAGTGTCCCAGGTGTGTAGTGTCCCAGGTGTGTAGTGTCCCAGGTGTGTAGTGTCCCAGGTGGGCAGTGTCCCCGGTGGGCAGTGTCCCAGGTGGGCAGTGTCCCAGGTGTGTAGTGTCCCAGGTGTGTAGTGTCCCCGGTGTGTAGTGTCCCAGGTGGGCAGTGTCCCAGGTGTGTAGTGTCCCAGGTGTGTAGTGTCCCAGGTGGTCAGTGTCCCAGGTGTGTAGTGTCCCAGGTGGGCAGTGTCCCCGGTGTGTAGTGTCCCAGGTGTGTAGTGTCCCCGGTGGGTAGTGTCCCCGGTGTGTAGTGCCCCAGGTGTGTAGTGTCCCCGGTGTGTAGTGTCCCAGGTGTGTAGTGTCCCAGGTGGGCAGTGTCCCAGGTGTGTAGTGTCCCAGGTGTGTAGTGTCCCAGGTGGGCAGTGTCCCAGGTGTGTTGTGTCCCAGGTGGGCAGTGTCCCAGGTGGGCAGTGTCCCAGATGTGTAGTGTCCCAGGTGTGTAGTGTCCCAGGTGTGTAGTGTCCCCGGTGGGCAGTGTCCCAGGTGTGTAGTGTCCCAGGTGGGCAGTGTCCCAGGTGTGTAGTGTCCCAGGTGTGTAGTGTCCCAGGTGGGCAGTGTCCCAGGTGTGTAGTGTCCCAGGTGTGTAGTGTCCCAGGTGTGCAGTGTCCCAGGTGTGTAGTGTCCCAGGTGTGTAGTGTCCCAGGTGTGTAGTGTCCCAGGTGGGCAGTGCCCCAGGTGTGTAGTGTCCCAGGTGTGTAGAGTCCCAGGTGGGCAGTGTCCCCGGTGGGCAGTGTCCCAGGTGGGCAGTGTCCCAGGTGTGTAGTGTCCCAGGTGTGTAGTGTCCCAGGTGGGCAGTGTCCCAGGTGTGTAGTGTCCCAGGTGGGCAGTGTCCCCGGTGGGCAGTGTCCCAGGTGGGCAGTGACCCAGGTGTGTAGTGTCCCAGGTGGGCAGTGTCCCCGGTGGGCAGTGTCCCAGGTGTGTAGTGTTCCAGGTGTGTAGTGTCCCAGGTGTGTAGTGTCCCAGGTGTGTAGTGTCCCAGGTGGGCAGTGTCCCCGGTGTGTAGTGTCCCCGGTGGGCAGTGTCCCAGGTGTGTAGTGTCCCAGGTGGGCAGTGTCCCAGGTATGTAGTGTCCCAGGTGGGCAGTGTCCCAGGTGGGCAGTGTCCCAGGTGTGTAGTGTCCCAGGTGGGCAGTGTCCCCGGTGTGTAGTGTCCCAGGTGTGTAGTGTCCCAGGTGGGCAGTGTCCCAGGTGTGTAGTGTCCCAGGTGTGTAGTGGCCCAGGTGTGTAGTGTCCCAAGTGGGCAGTGTCCCAGGTGGGCAGTGTCCCAGGTGTGTAGTGTCCCAGGTGTGTAGTGTCCCAGGTGGGCAGTGTCCCAGGTGGGCAGTGTCCCAGGTGGGCAGTGTCCCAGGTGTGTAGTGTCCCAGGTGGGCAGTGTCCCAGGTGGGCAGTGTCCCAGGTGTGTAGTGTCCCAGGTGGGCAGTGTCCCAGGTGGGCAGTGTCCCCGGTGTGTAGTGTCCCAGGTGGGCAGTGTCCCAGGTGGGCAGTGTCCCAGGTGGGCAGTGTCCCAGGTGTGTAGTGTCCCAGGTGGGCAGTGTCCCAGGTGTGTAGTGTCCCAGGTGGGCAGTGTCCCAGGTGTGTAGTGTCCCAGGTGGGCAGTTTCCCAGGTGTTTAGTGTCCCAGGTGTGTAGTGTCCCAGGTGGGCAGTGTCCCAGGTGGGCAGTGTCCCAGATGTGTAGTGTCCTGGTGGGCAGTGTCCCAGGTGTGTAGTGTCCCAGGTGTGTAGTGTCCCAGGTGGGCAGTGTCCCAGGTGGGCAGTGTCCCAGGTGTGTAGTGTCCCAGGTGTGCAGTGCCGCAGGTGTGTAGTGTCCCAGGTGTGTAGTGTCCCAGGTGTGCAGTGTCCCAGGTGTGTAGTGTCCCAGGTGTGTAGTGTCCCAGGTGTGTAGTGTCCCAGGTGGGCAGTGTCCCAGGTGTGTAGTGTCCCAGGTGTGTAGTGTCCCAGGTGGGCAGTGTCCCAGGTGGGCAGTGTCCCAGGTGTGTAGTGTCCCCGGTGGGCAGTGTCCCAGGTGGGCAGTGCCCCAGGTGGGCAGTGTCCCAGGTGTGTAGTGTCCCAGGTGTGTAGTGTCCCAGGTGTGCAGTGTCCCAGGTGGGCACTGCCCCAGGTGGGCAGTGTCCCAGGTGTGTAGTGCCCCAGGTGTGTAGTGTCCCAGGTGGGCAGTGTCCCAGGTGTGTAGTGTCCCCGGTGGGCAGTGTCCCAGGTGGGCAGTGTCCCAGGTGTGTAGTGTCCCAGGTGTGTAGTGTCCCAGGTGTGTAGTGTCCCAGGTGTGTAGTGTCCCAGGTGGGCAGTGTCCCAGGTGTGTAGTGTCCCAGGTGTGTAGTGTCCCCGGTGGGCAGTGTCCCAGGTGTGTAGTGTCCCCGGTGGGCAGTGTCCCCGGTGTGTAGTGTCCCAGGTGGGCAGTGTCCCAGGTGTGTAGTGTCCCAGGTGTGTAGTGTCCCCGGTGGGCAGTGTCCCAGGTGGGCAGTGTCCCAGGTGTGTAGTGTCCCCGGTGGGCAGTGTCCCAGGTGTGTAGTGTCCCAGGTGTGCAGTGTCCCAGGTGTGTAGTGTCCCAGGTGTGTAGTGTCCCAGGTGGGCAGTGTCCCAGGTGTGTAGTGTCCCCGGTGGGCAGTGTCCCCGGTGTGTCGTGTCCCAGGTGGGCAGTGTCCCAGGTGGGCAGTGTCCCCGCTGTCCAGTGTCCCCGGTGTGTAGTGTCCCAGGTGTGTAGTGTCCCAGGTGTGTAGTGTCCCAGGTGTGTAGTGTCCCAGGTGTGTAGTGTCCCAGGTGGGCAGTGTCCCAGGTGTGTAGTGTCCCAGGTGGGCTGTGTCCCAGGTGGGCAGTGCCCCAGGTGGGCAGTGTCCTCGGTGTGTCGTGTCCCAGGTGGGCAGTGTCCCAGGTGTGTAGTGTCCCCGGTGGGCAGTGTCCCAGGTGTGTAGTGTCCCAGGTGTGCAGTGTCCCAGGTGTGTAGTGTCCCAGGTGGGCAGTGTCCCCGGTGTGCAGTGTCCCCGGTGTGTAGTGTCCCAGGTGTGTAGTGTCCCAGGTGGGCAGTGACCCAGGTGTGTAGTGTCCCAGGTGTGTAGTGTCCCAGGTGGGCAGTGTCCCAGGTGGGCAGTGCCCCAGGTGGTCAGTGTCCCAGGTGTGTATTGTCCCAGGTGTGTAGTGTCCCCGGTGGGCAGTGTCCCAGGTGTGTAGTGTCCCAGGTGGGCAGTGTCCCAGGTGGGCAGTGTCCCAGGTGCGCAGTGTCCCAGGTGTGTAGTGTCCCCGGTGGGCAGTGTCCCAGGTGGGCAGTGTCCCAGGTGTGTAGTGCCCCAGGTGTGTAGTGTCCCAGGTGGGCAGTGTCCCCGGTGTGTAGTGTCACAGGTGGGCAGTGTCCCAGGTGGGCAGTGTCCCAGGTGTGTAGTGTCCCAGGTGTGTAGTGTCCCAGGTGTGTAGTGTCCCTGGTGTGTAGTGCCCCAGGTGTGTAGTGTCCCAGGTGTGTAGTGTCCCAGGTGTATAGTGTCCCCGGTGTGCAGTGTCCCAGGTGTGTAGTGTCCCAGGTGTGTAGTGTCCCAGGTGTGTAGTGTCCCCGGTGGGCAGTGTCCCAGGTGTGTAGTGTCCCCGGTGGGCAGTGTCCCAGGTGTGTAGTGTCCCAGGTGGGCAGTGTCCCAGGTGTGTAGTGTCCCAGGTGTGTAGTGCCCCAGGTGTGTAGTGTCCCAGGTGTGTAGTGTCCCAGGTGGGCAGTGTCCCAGGTGTGTAGTGCCCCAGGTGGGCAGTGCCCCAGGTGGGCAGTGTCCCAGGTGTGTAGTGTCCCAGGTGTGCAGTGCCCCAGGTGGGCAGTGTCCCAGGTGTGTAGTGTCCCAGGTGTGTAGTGTCCCAGGTGGGCAATGTCCCAGGTGGGCAGTGTCCCAGGTGTGTAGTGTCCCAGGTGTGTAGTGTCCCAGGTGGGCAGTGTCCCCGGTGTGTAGTGTCCCAGGTGGGCAGTGTCCCAGGTGTGTCGTGCCCCAGGGGGGCAGTGCCCCAGGTGTGTAGTGTCCCCGGTGGGCAGTGTCCCCGGTGTGTAGTGCCCCAGGTGTGTAGTGTCCCCGGTGTGTAGTGTCCCAGGTGGGCAGTGTCCCCGGTGTGTAGTGCCCCAGGTGTGTAGTGTCCCCGGTGTGTAGTGTCCCAGGTGGGCAGTGTCCCAGGTGGGCAGTGTCCCAGGTGGGCAGTGCCCCAGGTGGGCAGTGTCCCAGGTGTGTAGTGTCCCAGGTGTGTAGTGTCCCCGGTGGGCAGTGTCCCAGGTGGGCAGTGTCCCAGGTATGTAGTGTCCCAGGTGGGCAGTGTCCCAGGTGGGCAGTGTCCCAGGTGTGTAGTGTCCCAGGTGGGCAGTGTACCCGGTGTGTAGTGTCCCAGGTGTGTAGTGTCCCAGGTGGGCAGTGTCCCAGGTGTGTAGTGTCCCAGGTGTGTAGTGTCCCAGGTGTGTAGTGTCCCAAGTGGGCAGTGTCCCAGGTGGGCAGTGTCCCAGGTGTGTAGTGTCCCAGGTGTGTAGTGTCCCAGGTGGGCAGTGTCCCAGGTGTGTAGTGTCCCAGGTGGGCAGTGTCCCAGGTGGGCAGTGCCCCAGGTGGGCAGGGTCCCAGGTGTGTAGTGTCCCAGGTGTGCAGTGTCCCAGGTGTGTAGTGTCCCAGGTGTGTAGTGTCCCAGGTGTGTAGTGTCCCAGGTGGGCAGTGTCCCAGGTGTTTAGTGTCCCAGGTGTGCAGTGTCCCAGGTGTGTAGTGTCCCAGGTGGGCAGTGTCCCAGGTGTTTAGTGTCCCAGGTGTGTAGTGTCCCAGGTGGGCAGTGTCCCAGGTGGGCAGTGTCCCAGGTGTGTAGTGTCCCAGGTGGGCAGTGTCCCAGGTGGGCAGTGTCCCAGGTGTGTAGTGTCCTGGTGGGCAGTGTCCCAGGTGTGTAGTGTCCCAGGTGTGTAGTGTCCCAGGTGGGCAGTGTCCCAGGTGGGCAGTGTCCCAGGTGGGCAGTGTCCCAGGTGTGTAGTGTCCCAGGTGTGCAGTGCCGCAGGTGTGTAGTGTCCCAGGTGGGCAGTGTCCCAGGTGTGTAGTGTCCCAGGTGTGCAGTGCCCCAGGTGGGCAGTGTCCCCGGTGTGCAGTGTCCCAGGTGGGCAGTGTCCCAGGTGTGTAGTGTCCCAGGTGGGCAGTGTCCCCGGTGTGTAGTGTCCCCGGTGGGCAGTGTCCCAGGTGTGTAGTGTCCCAGGTGGGCAGTGTCCCCGGTGTGTAGTGTCCCAGGTGTGTAGTGTCCCAGGTGTGTAGTGTCCCCGGTGGGCAATGTCCCAGGTGGGCAGTGTCCCAGGTGTGCAGTGTCCCAGGTGTGTAGTGTCCCAGGTGGGCAGTGTCCCAGGTGGGCAGTGTCCCAGGTGTGTAGTGTCCCAGGTGTGTAGTGTCCCCGGTGTGTAGTGTCCCAGGTGTGTAGTGTCCCAGGTGTGTAGTGTCCCCGGTGGGCAGTGTCCCAGGTGGGCAGTGTCCCAGGTGTGTAGTGTCCCAGGTGTGTAGTGTCCCCGGTGGGCAGTGTCCCAGGTGCGCAGTGTCCCAGGTGGGCAGTGTCCCAGGTGGGCAGTGTCCCAGGTGTGTAGTGTCCCAGGTGTGTAGTGTCCCCGGTGGGCAGTGTCCCAGGTGTGTAGTGCCCCAGGTGGGCAGTGTCCCAGGTGTGTAGTGTCCCAGGTGTGTAGTGTCCCAGGTGGGCAGTGTCCCCGGTGTGTAGTGTCCCAGGTGTGTAGTGTCCCAGGTGTGCAGTGCCCCAGGTGTGTAGTGTCCCAGGTGTGTAGTGTCCCCGGTGGGCAGTGTCCCAGGTGTGTAGTGTCCCCGGTGGGCAGTGTCCCAGGTGTGTAGTGCCCCAGGTTTGTAGTGTCCCAGGTGTGTAGTGTCCCAGGTGTGTAGTGTCCCAGGTGTGTAGTGCCCCAGGTGTGTAGTGCCCCTGGTGTGTAGTGTCCCAGGTGGGCAGTGTCCCAGGTGTGTAGTGTCCCAGGTGGGCAGTGTCCCCGGTGTGTAGTGTCCCAGGTGGGCAGTGTCCCAGGTGTGTAGTGTCCCAGGTGGGCAGTGTCCCAGGTGTGTAGTGTCCCAGGTGGGCAGTGTCCCAGGTGTGTAGTGTCCCAGGTGGGCAGTGTCCCAGGTGTGTAGTGTCCCAGGTGTGCAGTGTCCCAGGTGGGCAGTGTCACAGGTGTGTAGTGTCCCAGGTGGGCAGTGTCCCAGGTGTGTAGTGTCCCAGGTGTGTAGTGTCCCAGGTGGGCAGTGTCCCAGGTGTGTAGTGTCCCAGGTGGGCAGTGTCCCAGGTGGGCAGTGTCCCAGGTGTGTAGTGTCCCAGGTGGGCAGTGTCCCCGGTGTGTAGTGCCCCAGGTGTGTAGTGTCCCAGGTGTGTAGTGTCCCCGGTGGGCAGTGTCACAGGTGTGTAGTGTCCCAGGTGGGCAGTGTCCCAGGTGTGTAGTGTCCCAGGTGGGCAGTGTCCCCGGTGTGTAGTGCCCCAGGTGGGCAGTGTCCCAGGTGGGCAGTGTCCCAGGTGGGCAGTGTCCCAGGTGTGTAGTGTCCCAGGTGGGCAGTGTCCCAGGTGGGCAGTGCCCCAGGTGGGCAGTGTCCCCGGTGTGTAGTGTCCCAGGTGTGTAGTGACCCAGGTGTGTAGTGTCCCAGGTGTGTAGTGTCCCAGGTGGGCAGTGCCCCAGGTGGGCAGTGTCACAGGTGGGTAGTGTCCCCGGTGGGCAGTGTCCCAGGTGGGCAGTGTCCCAGGTGTGTAGTGCCCCAGGTGTGTAGTGTCCCAGGTGGGCAGTGTCCCCGGTGTGTAGTGTCACAGGTGGGCAGTGTCCCTGGTGTGTAGTGCCCCAGGTGTGTAGTGTCCCAGGTGTGTAGTGTCCCAGGTGTGTAGTGTCCCAGGTGTGTAGTGTACCCGGTGTGTAGTGTCCCAGGTGGGCAGTGTCCCAGGTGTGTAGTGTCCCAGGTGTGTAGTGTCCCAGGTGGGCAGTGTCCCAGGTGGGCAGTGTCCCAGGTGTGTAGTGTCCCAGGTGTGTAGTGTCCCCGGTGTGTAGTGTCCCAGGTGTGTAGTGTCCCAGGTGGGCAGTGTCCCAGGTGGGCAGTGTCCCAGGTGTGTAGTGTCCCAGGTGTGTAGTGTCCCAGGTGTGTAGTGTCCCAGGTGTGTAGTGTCCCAGGTGTGTAGTGTCCCCGGTGTGCAGTGTCCCAGGTGTGTAGTGTCCCAGGTGTGTAGTGTCCCAGGTGTGTAGTGTCCCAGGTGTGTAGTGTCCCAGGTGGGCAGTGTCCCAGGTGTGTAGTGTCCCCGGTGGGCAGTGTCCCAGGTGTGTAGTGTCCCAGGTGTGTAGTGTCCCAGGTGGGCAGTGTCCCAGGTGTGTAGTGCCCCAGGTGGGCAGTGCCCCAGGTGGGCAGTGTCCCAGGTGTGTAGTGTCCCAGGTGGGCAGTGTCCCAGGTGTGTAGTGTCCCAGGTGGGCAGTGTCCCAGGTGTGTAGTGTCCCAGGGGGGCAGTGTCCCCGGTGTGTAGTGTCCCAGGTGGGCAGTGTCCCAGGTGTGTCGTGCCCCAGGGGGGCAGTGCCCCAGGTGTGTAGTGTCCCCGGTGGGCAGTGTCCCCGGTGTGTAGTGCCCCAGGTGTGTAGTGTCCCAGGTGTGTAGAGTCCCAGGTGGGCAGTGTCCCCGGTGTGTAGTGCCCCAGGTGTGTAGTGTCCCCGGTGTGTAGTGTCCCAGGTGGGCAGTGTCCCAGGTGGGCAGTGTCCCAGGTGGGCAGTGTCCCCAGGTGGGCAGTGCCCCAGGTGGGCAGTGTCCCAGGTGTGTAGTGTCCCAGGTGTGTAGTGTCCCCGGTGGGCAGTGTCCCAGGTGGGCAGTGTCCCAGGTGGGCAGTGTCCCAGGTGTGTAGTGTCCCAGGTGGGCAGTGTCCCAGGTGGGCAGTGTCCCAGGTGGGCAGTGTCCCAGGTGTGTTGTGTCCCAGGTGTGTAGTGTCCCAGGTGGGCAGTGTCCCAGGTGGGCAGTGTCCCAGGTGTGTAGTGTCCCAGGTGGGCAGTGTCCCAGGTGGGCAGTGTCCCAGGTGTGTAGTGTCCCAGGTGTGTAGTGTCCCAGGTGGGCAGTGTCCCAGGTGGGCAGTGTCCCAGGTGTGTAGTGTCCCAGGTGGGCAGTGTCCCAGGTGTGTAGTGTCCCAGGTGTGTAGTGTCCCAGGTGTGTAGTGTCCCAGGTGGGCAGTGTCCCAGGTGGGCAGTGTCCCAGGTGGGCAGTGTCCCCAGGTGGGCAGTGCCCCAGGTGGGCAGTGTCCCAGGTGTGTAGTGTCCCAGGTGTGTAGTGTCCCCGGTGGGCAGTGTCCCAGGTGGGCAGTGTCCCAGGTGTGTAGTGTCCCAGGTGGGCAGTGTCCCAGGTGGGCAGTGTCCCAGGTGTGTTGTGTCCCAGGTGTGTTGTGTCCCAGGTGTGTAGTGTCCCAGGTGGGCAGTGTCCCAGGTGGGCAGTGTCCCAGGTGGGCAGTGTCCCAGGTGTGTAGTGTCCCAGGTGGGCAGTGTCCCAGGTGTGTAGTGTCCCAGGTGTGTAGTGTCCCAGGTGGGCAGTGTCCCAGGTGTGTAGTGTCCCAGGTGTGCAGTGTCCCCGGTGTGTAGTGTCCCCGGTGGGTAGTGTCCCCGGTGTGTAGTGTCCCAGGTGTGTAGTGTCCCAGGTGGGCAGTGTCCCAGGTGTGTAGTGTCCCAGGTGTGCAGTGTCCCAGGTGTGTAGTGTCCCAGGTGGGCAGTGTCCCAGGTGTTTAGTGTCCCAGGTGTGTAGTGTCCCAGGTGGGCAGTGTCCCAGGTGGGCAGTGTCCCAGGTGTGTAGTGTCCCAGGTGGGCAGTGTCCCCGGTGGGCAGTGTCCCAGGTGTGTAGTGTCCTGGTGGGCAGTGTCCCAGGTGTGTAGTGTCCCAGGTGTGTAGTGTCCCCGGTGGGCAGTGTCCCAGGTGTGTAGTGTCCCAGGTGTGTAGTGTCCCAGGTGTGCAGTGTCCCAGGTGTGTAGTGTCCCAGGTGTGTAGTGTCCCAGGTGTGTAGTGTCCCAGGTGGGCAGTGTCCCAGGTGGGCAGTGTCCCAGGTGTGTAGTGTCCCAGGTGGGCAGTGTCCCCGGTGGGCAGTGTCCCAGGTGTGTAGTGTCCTGGTGGGCAGTGTCCCAGGTGTGTAGTGTCCCAGGTGTGTAGTGTCCCCGGTGGGCAGTGTCCCAGGTGTGTAGTGTCCCAGGTGTGTAGTGTCCCAGGTGGGCAGTGTCCCAGGTGTGTAGTGTCCCAGGTGTGTCGTGTCCCAGGTGTGTAGTGTCCCAGGTGGGCAGTGTCCCAGGTGGGCAGTGTCCCAGGTGTGTAGTGTCCCCGGTGGGCAGTGTCCCAGGTGGGCAGTGCCCCAGGTGGGCAGTGTCCCAGGTGTGTAGTGTCCCAGGTGTGTAGTGTCCCAGGTGTGTAGTGTCCCAGGTGGGCAGTGTCCCAGGTGGGCAGTGTCCCAGGTGTGTAGTGTCCCAGGTGGGCAGTGTCCCAGGTGGGCAGTGTCCCAGGTGTGTAGTGTCCCAGGTGTGTAGTGTCCCAGGTGGGCAGTGTCCCAGGTGGGCAGTGTCCCAGGTGTGTAGTGTCCCAGGTGGGCAGTGTCCCAGGTGTGTAGTGTCCCAGGTGTGTAGTGTCCCAGGTGTGTAGTGTCCCAGGTGGGCAGTGTCCCAGGTGGGCAGTGTCCCAGGTGGGCAGTGTCCCCAGGTGGGCAGTGCCCCAGGTGGGCAGTGTCCCAGGTGTGTAGTGTCCCAGGTGTGTAGTGTCCCCGGTGGGCAGTGTCCCAGGTGGGCAGTGTCCCAGGTGTGTAGTGTCCCAGGTGGGCAGTGTCCCAGGTGGGCAGTGTCCCAGGTGGGCAGTGTCCCAGGTGTGTTGTGTCCCAGGTGTGTAGTGTCCCAGGTGGGCAGTGTCCCAGGTGGGCAGTGTCCCAGGTGGGCAGTGTCCCAGGTGTGTAGTGTCCCAGGTGGGCAGTGTCCCAGGTGTGTAGTGTCCCAGGTGTGTAGTGTCCCAGGTGGGCAGTGTCCCAGGTGTGTAGTGTCCCAGGTGTGCAGTGTCCCCGGTGTGTAGTGTCCCCGGTGGGTAGTGTCCCCGGTGTGTAGTGTCCCAGGTGTGTAGTGTCCCAGGTGGGCAGTGTCCCAGGTGTGTAGTGTCCCAGGTGTGCAGTGTCCCAGGTGTGTAGTGTCCCAGGTGGGCAGTGTCCCAGGTGTTTAGTGTCCCAGGTGTGTAGTGTCCCAGGTGGGCAGTGTCCCAGGTGGGCAGTGTCCCAGGTGTGTAGTGTCCCAGGTGGGCAGTGTCCCCGGTGGGCAGTGTCCCAGGTGTGTAGTGTCCTGGTGGGCAGTGTCCCAGGTGTGTAGTGTCCCAGGTGTGTAGTGTCCCCGGTGGGCAGTGTCCCAGGTGTGTAGTGTCCCAGGTGTGTAGTGTCCCAGGTGTGCAGTGTCCCAGGTGTGTAGTGTCCCAGGTGTGTAGTGTCCCAGGTGTGTAGTGTCCCAGGTGGGCAGTGTCCCAGGTGGGCAGTGTCCCAGGTGTGTAGTGTCCCAGGTGGGCAGTGTCCCCGGTGGGCAGTGTCCCAGGTGTGTAGTGTCCTGGTGGGCAGTGTCCCAGGTGTGTAGTGTCCCAGGTGTGTAGTGTCCCCGGTGGGCAGTGTCCCAGGTGTGTAGTGTCCCAGGTGTGTAGTGTCCCAGGTGGGCAGTGTCCCAGGTGTGTAGTGTCCCAGGTGTGTCGTGTCCCAGGTGTGTAGTGTCCCAGGTGGGCAGTGTCCCAGGTGGGCAGTGTCCCAGGTGTGTAGTGTCCCCGGTGGGCAGTGTCCCAGGTGGGCAGTGCCCCAGGTGGGCAGTGTCCCAGGTGTGTAGTGTCCCAGGTGTGTAGTGTCCCAGGTGTTTAGTGTCCCAGGTGGGCAGTGTCCCAGGTGTGTAGTGTCCCAGGTGCGTAGTGTCCCAGGTGTGCAGTGTCCCAGGTGGGCAGTGTCCCAGGTGTGTAGTGCCCCAGGTGTGCAGTGTCCCAGGTGTGTAGTGTCCCAGGTGTGTAGTGTCCCAGGTGGGCAGTGTCCCAGGTGGGCAGTGTCCCAGGTGGGCAGTGTCCCAGGTGGGCAGTGTCCCAGGTGGGCAGTGTCCCAGGTGTGTAGTGTCCCAGGTGTGCAGTGCCCCAGGTGGGCAGTGTCCCAGGTGTGTAGTGTCCCCGGTGGGCAGTGTCCCAGGTGTGTAGTGTCCCCGGTGGGCAGTGTCCCCGGTGTGTCGTGTCCCAGGTGTGTAGTGTCCCAGGTGTGTAGTGTCCCAGGTGGGCAGTGTCCCCGGTGTGTCGTGTCCCAGGTGGGCAGTGTCCCAGGTGTGTAGTGTCCCAGTTGTGTAGTGTCCCAGGTGTGCAGTGTCCCAGGTGTGTAGTGTCCCAGGTGGGCAGTGTCCCAGGAGGGCAGTGTCCCCGGTGTGTAGTGTCCCAGGTGTGTAGTGTCCCAGGTGGGCAGTGACCCAGGTGTGTAGTGTCCCAGGTGTGTAGTGTCCCAGGTGTGTAGTGTCCCAGGTTGGCAGTGTCCCCGGTGTGTCGTGTCCCAGGTGGGCAGTGTCCCAGGTGTGTAGTGTCCCAGGTGTGTAGTGTCCCAGGTGTGCAGTGTCCCAGGTGTGCAGTGTCCCCGGTGTGTAGTGTCCCAGGTGTGTAGTGTCCCAGGTGTGTAGTGTCCCAGGTGGGCAGTGACCCAGGTGTGTAGAGTCCCAGGTGTGTAGTGTCCCAGGTGGGCAGTGTCCCAGGTGTGCAGTGCCCCAGGTGGGCAGTGTCCTCGGTGTGTCGTGTCCCAGGTGGGCAGTGTCCCAGGTGTGTAGTGTCCCAGGTGGGCAGTGTCCCAGGTGTGTAGTGTCCCAGGTGTGCAGTGTCCCAGGTGTGTAGTGTCCCAGGTGGGCAGTGTCCCAGGTGGGCAGTGTCCCAGGTGTGTAGTGTCCCCGGTGTGTAGTGTCCCAGGTGTGTAGTGTCCCAGGTGGGCAGTGACCCAGGTGTGTAGTGTCCCAGGTGTGTAGTGTCCCAGGTGGGCAGTGTCCCAGGTGGGCAGTGCCCCAGGTGGTCAGTGTCCCAGGTGTGTAGTGTCCCAGGTGTGTAGTGTCCCAGGTGGGCAGTGTCCCCGGTGGGCAGTGTCCCAGGTGGGCAGTGCCCCAGGTGTGTAGTGTCCCAGGTGGGCAGTGTCCCAGGTGCGCAGTGTCCCAGGTGTGTAGTGTCCCCGGTGAGCAGTGTCCCAGGTGGGCAGTGTCCCAGGTGTGTAGTGCCCCAGGTGTGTAGTGTCCCAGGTGGGCAGTGTCCCAGGTGGGCAGTGTCCCAGGTGTGTAGTGTCCCAGGTGTGTAGTGTCCCCGGTGGGCAGTGTCCCAGGTGTGTAGTGCCCCAGGTGGGCAGTGTCCCAGGTGTGTAGTGTCCCAGGTGTGTAGTGTCCCAGGTGGGCAGTGTCCCCGGTGTGTAGTGTCCCAGGTGTGTAGTGTCCCAGGTGTGCAGTGCCCCAGGTGTGTAGTGTCCCAGGTGTGTAGTGTCCCCGGTGGGCAGTGTCCCAGGTGTGTAGTGTCCCAGGTGTGTAGTGCCCCAGGTTTGTAGTGTCCCAGGTGTGTAGTGTCCCAGGTGTGTAGTGTCCCAGGTGTGTAGTGCCCCAGGTGTGTAGTGCCCCTGGTGTGTAGTGTCCCAGGTGGGCAGTGTCCCAGGTGTGTAGTGTCCCAGGTGGGCAGTGTCCCCGGTGTGTAGTGCCCCCGGTGTGCAGTGTCCCAGGTGGGCAGTGTCACAGGTGTGTAGTGTCCCAGGTGGGCAGTGTCCCAGGTGTGTAGTGTCCCAGGTGTGTAGTGTCCCAGGTGGGCAGTGTCCCAGGTGTGTAGTGTCCCAGGTGGGCAGTGTCCCAGGTGGGCAGTGTCCCAGGTGTGTAGTGTCCCAGGTGGGCAGTGTCCCCGGTGTGTAGTGCCCCAGGTGTGTAGTGTCCCAGGTGTGTAGTGTCCCCGGTGGGCAGTGTCACAGGTGTGTAGTGTCCCAGGTGGGCAGTGTCCCAGGTGGGCAGTGTCCCAGGTGGGCAGTGTCCCAGGTGTGCAGTGTCCCAGGTGGGCAGTGTCCCAGGTGGGCAGTGTCCCAGGTGTGTAGTGTCCCAGGTGGGCAGTGTCCCCGGTGTGTAGTGCCCCAGGTGGGCAGTGTCCCAGGTGGGCAGTGTCCCAGGTGGGCAGTGTCCCAGGTGTGTAGTGTCCCAGGTGGGCAGTGTCCCAGGTGGGCAGTGCCCCAGGTGGGCAGTGTCCCCGGTGTGTAGTGTCCCAGGTGTGTAGTGACCCAGGTGTGTAGTGTCCCAGGTGTGTAGTGTCCCAGGTGGGCAGTGCCCCAGGTGGGCAGTGTCACAGGTGGGTAGTGTCCCCGGTGGGCAGTGTCCCAGGTGGGCAGTGTCCCAGGTGTGTAGTGCCCCAGGTGTGTAGT
This sequence comes from Chiloscyllium punctatum, assembly GCF_047496795.1. Lineage (NCBI taxonomy): Eukaryota > Metazoa > Chordata > Chondrichthyes > Orectolobiformes > Hemiscylliidae > Chiloscyllium > Chiloscyllium punctatum. The sequence continues at coordinate 22,059 of NW_027310276.1, forward strand.
GTCCCAGGTGGGCAGTGTCCCCGGTGTGTAGTGTCACAGGTGGGCAGTGTCCCTGGTGTGTAGTGCCCCAGGTGTGTAGTGTCCCAGGTGTGTAGTGTCCCAGGTGTGTAGTGTCCCCGGTGTGTAGTGTCCCAGGTGGGCAGTGTCCCAGGTGTGTAGTGTCCCAGGTGTGTAGTGTCCCAGGTGTGTAGTGTCCCAGGTGTGTAGTGTCCCCGGTGTGTAGTGTCCCAGGTGGGCAGTGTCCCAGGTGTGTAGTGTCCCAGGTGTGTAGTGTCCCAGGTGGGCAGTGTCCCAGGTGGGCAGTGTCCCAGGTGTGTAGTGTCCCAGGTGTGTAGTGTCCCCGGTGTGTCGTGTCCCAGGTGTGTAGTGTCCCAGGTGGGCAGTGTCCCAGGTGGGCAGTGTCCCAGGTGTGTAGTGTCCCAGGTGTGTAGTGTCCCAGGTGGGCAGTGTCCCAGGTGTGTAGTGTCCCAGGTGTGTAGTGTCCCAGGTGTGTAGTGTCCCCGGTGTGCAGTGTCCCAGGTGTGTAGTGTCCCAGGTGTGTAGTGTCCCAGGTGGGCAGTGTCCCAGGTGTGTAGTGTCCCCGGTGGGCAGTGTCCCAGGTGTGTAGTGTCCCAGGTGTGTAGTGTCCCAGGTGGGCAGTGTCCCAGGTGTGTAGTGCCCCAGGTGGGCAGTGCCCCAGGTGGGCAGTGTCCCAGGTGTGTAGTGTCCCAGGTGGGCAGTGTCCCAGGTGTGTAGTGTCCCAGGTGGGCAGTGTCCCAGGTGTGTAGTGTCCCAGGGGGGCAGTGTCCCCGGTGTGTAGTGTCCCAGGTGGGCAGTGTCCCAGGTGTGTCGTGCCCCAGGGGGGCAGTGCCCCAGGTGTGTAGTGTCCCCGGTGGGCAGTGTCCCCGGTGTGTAGTGCCCCAGGTGTGTAGTGTCCCAGGTGTGTAGAGTCCCAGGTGGGCAGTGTCCCCGGTGTGTAGTGTCCCAGGTGTGTAGTGTCCCCGGTGTGTAGTGTCCCAGGTGGGCAGTGTCCCAGGTGTGTAGTGTCCCAGGTGTGTAGTGTTCCAGGTGGGCAGTGTCCCAGGTGGGCAGTGTCCCAGGTGGGCAGTGTCCCCAGGTGGGCAGTGCCCCAGGTGGGCAGTGTCCCAGGTGTGTAGTGTCCCAGGTGTGTAGTGTCCCCGGTGGGCAGTGTCCCAGGTGGGCAGTGTCCCAGGTGGGCAGTGTCCCAGGTGTGTAGTGTCCCAGGTGGGCAGTGTCCCAGGTGGGCAGTGTCCCAGGTGGGCAGTGTCCCAGGTGTGTTGTGTCCCAGGTGTGTAGTGTCCCAGGTGGGCAGTGTCCCAGGTGGGCAGTGTCCCAGGTGGGCAGTGTCCCAGGTGTGTAGTGTCCCAGGTGGGCAGTGTCCCCGGTGTGTAGTGTCCCAGGTGTGTAGTGTCCCAGGTGGGCAGTGTCCCAGGTGTGTAGTGTCCCAGGTGTGCAGTGTCCCCGGTGTGTAGTGTCCCCGGTGGGTAGTGTCCCCGGTGTGTAGTGTCCCAGGTGTGTAGTGTCCCAGGTGGGCAGTGTCCCAGGTGTGTAGTGTCCCAGGTGTGCAGTGTCCCAGGTGTGTAGTGTCCCAGGTGGGCAGTGTCCCAGGTGTTTAGTGTCCCAGGTGTGTAGTGTCCCAGGTGGGCAGTGTCCCCGGTGGGCAGTGTCCCAGGTGTGTAGTGTCCTGGTGGGCAGTGTCCCAGGTGTGTAGTGTCCCAGGTGTGTAGTGTCCCAGGTGGGCAGTGTCCCAGGTGGGCAGTGTCCCAGGTGGGCAGTGTCCCAGGTGTGTAGTGTCCCAGGTGGGCAGTGTCCCAGGTGGGCAGTGTCCCAGGTGTGTAGTGTCCCAGGTGTGTAGTGTCCCAGGTGTGCAGTGCCGCAGGTGTGTAGTGTCCCAGGTGTGTAGTGTCCCAGGTGTGTAGTGTCCCAGGTGGGCAGTGTCCCAGGTGTGTAGTGTCCCAGGTGTGTCGTGTCCCAGGTGTGTAGTGTCCCAGGTGGGCAGTGTCCCAGGTGGGCAGTGTCCCAGGTGTGTAGTGTCCCCGGTGGGCAGTGTCCCAGGTGGGCAGTGTCCCAGGTGTGTAGTGTCCCAGGTGTGTAGTGTCCCAGGTGGGCAGTGTCCCAGGTGTGTCGTGTCCCAGGTGTGTAGTGTCCCAGGTGGGCAGTGTCCCAGGTGGGCAGTGTCCCAGGTGTGTAGTGTCCCCGGTGGGCAGTGTCCCAGGTGGGCAGTGTCCCAGGTGTGTAGTGTCCCAGGTGTGTAGTGTCCCAGGTGTGTAGTGTCCCAGGTGTGTAGTGTCCCCGGTGGGCAGTGTCCCAGGTGTGTAGTGTCCCAGGTGTGTAGTGTCCCAGGTGTGTAGTGTCCCAGGTGGGCAGTGTCCCAGGTGTGTAGTGTCCCAGGTGTGTAGTGTCCCAGGTGTGCAGTGTCCCAGGTGGGCAGTGTCCCAGGTGTGTAGTGCCCCAGGTGTGTAGTGTCCCAGGTGGGCAGTGTCCCAGGTGGGCAGTGTCCCAGGTGTGTAGTGTCCCAGGTGTGCAGTGCCCCAGGTGGGCAGTGTCCCAGGTGTGTAGTGTCCCAGGTGTGTAGTGTCCCCGGTGGGCAGTGTCCCAGGTGTGTAGTGTCCCCGGTGGGCAGTGTCCCCGGTGTGTAGTGTCCCAGGTGGGCAGTGTCCCAGGTGTGTAGTGTCCCAGGTGTGTAGTGTCCCAGGTGTGTAGTGTCCCAGGTGGGCAGTGTCCCCGGTGTGTCGTGTCCCAGGTGGGCAGTGTCCCAGGTGTGTAGTGTCCCAGTTGTGTAGTGTCCCAGGTGTGCAGTGTCCCAGGTGTGCAGTGTCCCCGGTGTGTAGTGTCCCAGGTGTGTAGTGTCCCAGGTCGGCAGTGACCCAGGTGTGTAGTGTCCCAGGTGTGTAGTGTCCCAGGTGTGTAGTGTCCCAGGTTGGCAGTGTCGCCGGTGTGTCGTGTCCCAGGTGGGCAGTGTCCCAGGTGTGTAGTGTCCCAGGTGTGTAGTGTCCCAGGTGTGCAGTGTCCCAGGTGTGCAGTGTCCCCGGTGTGTAGTGTCCCAGGTGGGCAGTGTCCCAGGTGTGTAGTGTCCCAGGTGGGCAGTGCCCCAGGTGTGTAGTGTCCCAGGTGTGTAGTGTCCCAGGTGGGCAGTGACCCAGGTGTGTAGTGTCCCAGGTGTGTAGTGTCCCAGGTGGGCAGTGTCCCAGGTGGGCAGTGCCCCAGGTGGGCAGTGTCCTCGGTGTGTCGTGTCCCAGGTGGGCAGTGTCCCAGGTGTGTAGTGTCCCAGGTGGGCAGTGTCCCAGGTGTGTAGTGTCCCAGGTGTGCAGTGTCCCAGGTGTGTAGTGTCCCAGGTGGGCAGTGTCCCCGGTGTGCAGTGTCCCCGGTGTGTAGTGTCCCAGGTGTGTAGTGTCCCAGGTGGGCAGTGACCCAGGTGTGTAGTGTCCCAGGTGTGTAGTGTCCCAGGTGGGCAGTGTCCCAGGTGGGCAGTGCCCCAGGTGGTCAGTGTCCCAGGTGTGTAGTGTCCCAGGTTTGTAGTGTCCCAGGTGGGCAGTGTCCCCGGTGGGCAGTGTCCCAGGTGGGCAGTGCCCCAGGTGTGTAGTGTCCCAGGTGGGCAGTGTCCCAGGTGCGCAGTGTCCCAGGTGTGTAGTGTCCCCGGTGAGCAGTGTCCCAGGTGGGCAGTGTCCCAGGTGTGTAGTGCCCCAGGTGTGTAGTGTCCCAGGTGGGCAGTGTCCCAGGTGGGCAGTGTCCCAGGTGTGTAGTGTCCCAGGTGTGTAGTGTCCCAGGTGGGCAGTGTCCCAGGTGTGTAGTGTCCCCGGTGTGTAGTGTCCCAGGTGGGCAGTGTCCCAGGTGGGCAGTGTCCCAGGTGTGTAGTGTCCCAGGTGGGCAGTGTCCCAGGTGTGTAGTGTCCCAGGTGTGTAGTGTCCCAGGTGTGTAGTGTCCCCGGTGTGCAGTGTCCCAGGTGTGTAGTGTCCCCGGTGTGTAGTGTCCCAGGTGGGCAGTGTCCCAGGTGTGTAGTGTCCCAGGTGGGCAGTGCCCCAGGTGGGCAGTGTCCCAGGTGTGTAGTGTCCCAGGTGGGCAGTGTCCCAGGTGTGTAGTGTCCCAGGGGGGCAGTGTCCCCGGTGTGTAGTGTCCCAGGTGGGCAGTGTCCCAGGTGTGTCGTGCCCCAGGGGGGCAGTGCCCCAGGTGTGTAGTGTCCCCGGTGGGCAGTGTCCCCGGTGTGTAGTGCCCCAGGTGTGTAGTGTCCCAGGTGTGTAGTGTCCCAGGTGGGCAGTGTCCCAGGTGTGTAGTGTCCCAGGTGGGCAGTGTCCCAGGTGTGTAGTGTCCCAGGTGGGCAGTGTCCCAGGTGTGTAGTGTCCCAGGTGTGTAGTGTCCCAGGTGGGCAGTGTCCCAGGTGTGTAGTGTCCCAGGTGGGCAGTGTCCCAGGTGTGCAGTGTCCCAGGTGTGCAGTGTCCCAGGTGTGTAGTGTCCCAGGTGGGCAGTGTCCCAGGTGGGCAGTGTCCCAGGTGTGTAGTGTCCCAGGTGTGTCGTGTCCCAGGGGGGCAGTGTCCCAGGTGTGTAGTGTCCCAGGTGGGCAGTGTCCCAGGTGTGTAGTGTCCCAGGTGTGTAGTGTCCCAGGTGGGCAGTGTCCCAGGTGTGTAGTGTCCCAGGTGGGCAGTGTCCCAGGTGTGTAGTGTCCCAGGGGGGCAGTGTCCCCGGTGTGTAGTGTCCCAGGTGGGCAGTGTCCCAGGTGTGTCGTGCCCCAGGGGGGCAGTGCCCCAGGTGTGTAGTGTCCCCGGTGGGCAGTGTCCCCGGTGTGTAGTGCCCCAGGTGTGTAGTGTCCCAGGTGTGTAGTGTCCCAGGTGGGCAGTGTCCCCGGTGTGTAGTGCCCCAGGTGTGTAGTGTCCCCGGTGTGTAGTGTCCCAGGTGGGCAGTGTCCCAGGTGGGCAGTGTCCCCAGGTGGGCAGTGCCCCAGGTGGGCAGTGTCCCAGGTGTGTAGTGTCCCAGGTGTGTAGTGTCCCCGGTGGGCAGTGTCCCCGGTGGGCAGTGTCCCAGGTGTGTAGTGTCCCAGGTGTGTAGTGTCCCAGGTGGGCAGTGTCCCTGGTGGGCAGTGTCCCAGGTGGGCAGTGTCCCAGGTGTGTAGTGTCCCAGGTGTGTAGTGCCCCAGGTGGGCAGTGTCCCAGGTGGGCAGTGTCCCAGGTGTGTAGTGTCCCTGGTGTGTAGTGTCCCCGGTGGGCAGTATCCCAGGTGGGCAGTGTCCCAGGTGTGTAGTGTCCCCGGTGGGCAGTGTCCCAGGTGTGTAGTGTCCCAGGTGTGTAGTGTCCCAGGTGTGTAGTGTCCCAGGTGGGCAGTGTCCCAGGTGGGCAGTGTCCCAGGTGTGTAGTGTCCCCGGTGGGCAGTGTCCCAGGTGGGCAGTGTCCCAGGTGTGTAGTGTCCCAGGTGGGCAGTGTCCCAGGTGTGTAGTGTCCCAGGTGGGCAGTGTCCCAGGTGGGCAGTGTCCCAGGTGTGTAGTGTCCCAGGTGTGTAGTGTCCCCGGTGGGCAGTGTCCCAGGTGGGCAGAGTCCCAGGTGGGCAGTGTCCCAGGTGGGCAGTGTCCCCGGTGTGTAGTGTCCCAGGTGTGTAGTGTCCCAGGTGGGCAGTGTCCCAGGTGTGTAGTGTCCCAGGTGTGTAGTGTCCCAGGTGGGCAGTGTCCCAGGTGTGCAGTGTCCCAGGTGTGTAGTGTCCCAGGTGGGCAGTGTCCCAGGTGGGCAGTGTCCCAGGTGTGTAGTTTCCCAGGTGGGCAGTGCGCCCGGTGTGTAGAGTCCCAGGTGTGTAGTGTCCCAGGTGTGTAGTGTCCCAGGTGTGCAGTGTCCCCGGTGGGCAGTGTCCCAGGTGTGTAGTGTCCCCGGTGTGTAGTGTCCCAGGTGTGCAGTGCCCCAGGTGGGCAGTGTCCCAGGTGTGTAGTGTCCCAGGTGTGTAGTGTCCCAGGTGGGCAGTGTCCCAGGTGTGCAGTGTCCCAGGTGTGTAGTGTCCCAGGTGGGCAGTGTCCCAGGTGTGTAGTGTCCCAGGTGTGTAGTGCCCCAGGTGTGTAGTGTCCCAGGTGGGCAGTGTCCCAGGTGTGTAGTGTCCCAGGTGTGTAGTGTCCCCGGTGTGTAGTGTCCCCGGTGGGCAGTGTCCCAGGTGGGCAGTGTCCCAGGTGGGCAGTGTCCCAGGGGGGCAGTGTCCCAGGTGTGTAGTGTCCCAGGTGTGTAGTGCCCCAGGTGTGTAGTGTCCCCGGTGGGCAGTGTCCCCGGTGTGTAGTGTCCCAGGTGGGCAGTGTCCCAGGTGTGCAGTGTCCCAGGTGTGTAGTGTCCCAGGTGTGTAGTGCCCCAGGTGTGTAGTGTCCCAGGTGGGCAGTGTCCCAGGTGGGCAGTGTCCCCGGTGTGTAGTGTCCCAGGTGTGTAGTGCCCCAGGTGTGTAGTGTCCCAGGTGTGTAGTGTCCCAGGTGGGCAGTGTCCCAGGTGGGCAGTGTCCCAGGTGTGTAGTGTCCCAGGTGTGTAGTGTCCCCGGTGTGTAGTGTCCCCGGTGGGCAGTGTCCCAGGTGTGTAGTGTCCCAGGTGGGCAGTGTCCCAGGTGGGCAGTGTCCCCGGTGTGTAGTGTCCCAGGTGTGTAGTGCCCCAGGTGTGTAGTGTCCCAGGTGTGTAGTGTCCCAGGTGGGCAGTGTCCCAGGTGGGCAGTGTCCCAGGTGTGTAGTGTCCCCGGTGGGCAGTGTCCCAGGTGTGTAGTGTCCCAGGTGTGCAGTGTCCCAGGTGGGCAGTGTCCCAGGTGGGCAGTGTCCCAGGTGTGTAGTGTCCCCGGTGTGTAGTGTCCCCGGTGGGCAGTGTCACAGGTGGGCAGTGTCCCAGGTGGCCAGTGCCCCTGGTGTGTAGTGTCCCAGGTGTGTAGTGTCCCAGGTGTGTAGTGTCCCCGGTGTGTAGTGTCCCAGGTGTGTAGTGTCCCAGGTGGGCAGTTTCCCAGGTGTGTAGTGTCCCAGGTGTGTAGTGTCCCAGGTGTGTAGTGTCCCAGGTGTGTAGTGTCCCAGGTGGGCAGTGTCCCCGGTGGGCAGTGCCCCAGGTGTGTAGTGCCCCAGGTGTGTAGTGTCCCAGGTGGGCAGTGTCCCAGGTGTGTAGTGTCCCAGGTGGGCAGTGTCCCAGGTGTTTAGTGTCCCAGGTGGGCAGTGTCCCAGGTGTGTAGTGTCCCAGGTGTGTAGTGCCCCTGGTGTGTATTGTCCCAGGTGGGCAGTGTCCCAGGTGTGTAGTGTCCCAGGTGGGCAGTGTCCCCGGTGTGTAGTGTCCCAGGTGTGTAGTGTCCCAGGTGGGCAGTGTCCCAGGTGTGTAGTGTCCCAGGTGTGTAGTGTCCCCGGTGTGTAGTGTCCCCGGTGGGCAGTGTCCCAGGTGGGCAGTGTCCCAGGTGTGTAGTGCCCCAGGTGTGTAGTGTCCCAGGTGGGCAGTGTCCCCGGTGTGTAGTGTCCCAGGTGTGTAGTGCCCCAGGTGTGTAGTGCCCCAGGTGTGTAGTGTCCCCGGTGTGTAGTGTCCCAGGTGTGTAGTGTCCCAGGTGGGCAGTGTCCCAGGTGTGTAGTGCCCCAGGTGGGCAGTGTCCCAGGTGGGCAGTGTCCCAGGTGTGTAGTGTCCCAGGTGTGTAGTGTCCCCGGTGTGTAGTGTCCCCGGTGTGTAGTGTCCCAGGTGTGTAGTGTCCCCGGTGTGTAGTGTCCCAGGATAGCAGTGCCCCAGGTGTGCAGTGTCCCAGGTGTGTAGTGTCCCAGGTGGGCAGTGTCCCCGGTGGGCAGTGTCCCCGGTGGGCAGTGTCCCCGGTGTGTAGTGTCCCAGGTGTGTAGTGTCCCAGGTGGGCAGAGTCCCAGGTGGGCAGTGTCCCAGGTGTGCAGTGTCCCAGGTGGGCAGTGTCCCAGGTGTGAAGTGTTCCAGGTGTGTAGTGACCCAGGTGTGCAGTGTCCCAGGTGGGCAGTGTCCCAGGTGTGTAGTGACCCAGGTGTGTAGTGTCCCAGGTGTGTAGTGCCCCAGGTGTGCAGTGTCGCAGGTGGGCAGTGTCCCAGGTGTGTAGTGCCCCAGGTGTGTAGTGTCCCCGGTGGGCAGTGTCCCAGGTGGGCAGTGTGCCCGGTGGGCAGTGTCCCAGGTGTGTAGTGTCCCCGGTGGGCAGTGTCCCAGGTGGGCAGTGTCCCAGGTGTGTAGTGTCCCAGGTGTGTAGTGTCCCCGGTGTGTAGTGTCCCAGGTGTGTAGTGTCCCCGGTGGGCAGTGTCCCAGGTGGGCAGTGTCCCAGGTGTGTAGTGTCCCAGGTGTGTAGTGTCCCAGGTGGGCAGTGTCCCAGGTGTGTAGTGCCCCAGGTGTGTAGTGTCCCCGGTGGGCAGTGTCCCAGGTGGGCAGTGTCCCAGGTGGGCAGTGTCCCAGGTGGGCAGTGTCCCAGGTGTGTAGTGTCCCAGGTGTGTAGTGTCCCAGGTGGGCAGTGTCCCAGGTGTGCAGTGTCCCAGGTGGGCAGTGTCCCAGGTGTGTAGTGTCCCAGGTGGGCAGTGTCCCAGGTGGGCAGTGTCCCAGGTGTGTAGTGTCCCAGGTGGGCAGTGTCCCAGGTGGGCAGTGTCCCAGGTGGGCAGTGTCCCAGGTGTGTAGTGTCCCAGGTGGGTAGTGTCCCAGGTGTGTAGTGTCCCAGGTGTGTAGTGTCCCCGGTGGGCAGTGTCCCAGGTGTGTAGCGTCCCCGGTGGGCAGTGTCCCAGGTGTGTAGTGTCCCAGGTGTGTAGTGTCCCAGGTGGGCAGTGTCCCCGGTGTGTAGTGTCCCCGGTGGGCAGTGTCCCAGGTGTGTAGTGTCCCAGGAGGGCAGTGTCCCCGGTGTGTAGTGTCCCCGGTGGGCAGTGTCCCAGGTGTGTAGTCTCCCAGGTGTGTAGTGTCCCAGGTGGGCAGTGTCCCAGGTGGGCAGTGTCCCAGGTGTGTAGTGTCCCAGGTGGGCAGTGTCCCAGTTGGGCAGTGTCCCAGGTGGGCAGTGTCCCAGGTGTGTAGTGTCCCCGGTGTGTAGTGTCCCAGGTGTGTAGTGTCCCAGGTGTGTAGTGTCCCAGGTGGGCAGTGTCCCAGGTGGGCAGTGTCCCCGGTGTGTAGTGTCCCCGGTGGGCAGTGTCCCAGGTGTGTAGTGTCCCAGGTGGGCAGTGCCCCAGGTGTGTAGTGTCCCAGGTGGGCAGTGCCCCAGGTGTGCAGTGTCCCAGGTGTGTAGTGTCCCCGGTGTGTAGTGTCCCAGGTGTGTAGTGTCCCAGGTGTGTAGTGTCCCAGGTGGGCAGTGTCCCAGGTGTGTAGTGTCCCAGGTGTGTAGTGTCCCAGGTGGGCAGTGTCCCCGGTGGGCAGTGTCCCCGGTGTGTAGTGTCCCAGGTGTGTAGTGCCCCAGGTGTGTAGTGTCCCCGGTGGGCAGTGTCCCAGGTGGGCAGTGTCCCAGGTGTGTAGTGTCCCCGGTGTGTAGTGTCCCAGGTGTGTAGTGCCCCAGGTGTGTAGTGTCCCCGGTGGGCAGTGTCCCAGGTGGGCAGTGTCCCAGGTGTGTAGTGTTCCAGGTGTGTAGTGTCCCAGGTGTGCAGTGTCCCCGGTGTGTAGTGTCCCAGGTGGGCAGTGTCCCAGGTGTGTAGTGTCCCCGGTGTGTAGTGTCCCCGGTGGGCAGTGTCCCAGGTTTGTAGTGTCCCAGGTGTGCAGTGTCCCAGGTGTGTAGTGTCCCAGGTGGGCAGTGTCCCAGGTGTGTAGTGCCCCAGGTGGTCAGTGTCCCAGGTGTGCAGTGTCCCAGGTGTGTAGTGTCCCAGGTGTGTAGTGTCCCAGGTGTGTAGTGTCCCAGGTGGGCAGTGCCCCAGGTGGGCAGTGTCCCAGGTGTGCAGTGTCCCAGGTGGGCAGTGTCCCAGGTGTGCAGTGTCCCCGGTGTGTAGTGTCCCAGGTGGGCAGTGTCCCAGGTGGGCAGTGTCCCAGTTGGGCAGTGTCCCAGGTGTGCAGTGTCCCAGGTGTGTAGTGTCCCAGGTGTGTAGTGTCCCAGGTGTGTAGTGTCCCAGGTGTGTAGTGTCCCAGGTGGGCAGTGTCCCAGGTGGGCAGTGTCCCCGGTGTGTAGTGTCCCCGGTGGGCAGTGTCCCAGGTGTGTAGTGTCCCAGGTGTGTAGTGTCCCAGGTGGGCAGTGCCCCAGGTGGGCAGTGTCCCCGGTGGGCAGTGTCCCAGGTGTGTAGTGTCCCAGGTGGGCAGTGTCCCAGGTGGGCAGTGTCCCCGGTGTGTAGTGTCCCCGGTGTGTAGTGTCCCAGGTGTGTAGTGTCCCAGGTGTGCAGTGTCCCCGTTGGGCAGTGTCCCCGGTGTGTAGTGTCCCCGGTGGGCAGTGTCCCAGGTGTGTAGTGTCCCAGGTGTGTAGTGTCCCAGGTGGGCAGTGTCCCAGGTGGGCAGTGTCCCCGGTGTGTAGTGTCCCAGGCGTGTAGTGTCCCAGGTGTGTAGTGTCCCAGGTGGGCAGTGTCCCAGGTGGGCAGTGTCCCAGGTGGGCAGTGTCCCCGGTGTGTAGTGTCCCAGGTGTGTAGTGTCCCCGGTGTGTAGTGTCCCAGGTGGGCAGTGTCCCAGGTGGGCAGTGTCCCAGGTGTGTAGTGTCCCAGGTGTGTAGTGTCCCAGGTGGGCAGTGTCCCAGGTGGGCAGTGTCCCAGGTGTGTAGTGTCCCAGGTGTGTAGTGTCCCAGGTGTGTAGTGTCCCCGGTGTGTAGTGTCCCAGGTGTGTAGTGTCCCAGGTGTGTAGTGTCCCAGGTGGGCAGTGCCCCAGGTGTGCAGTGTCCCAGGTGTGTAGTGCCCCAGGTGTGTAGTGTCCCCGGTGTGTAGTGTCCCAGGTGGGCAGTGTCCCAGGTGGGCAGTGCCCCAGGTGGGCAGTGCCCCAGGTGTGTAGTGTCCCAGGTGGGCAGTGTCCCAGGTGTGTAGTGTCCCCAGTGGGCAGTGTCCCAGGTGTGGAGTGTCCCAGGTGGGCAGTGTCCCAGGTGGGCAGTGTCCCAGGTGTGTAGTGTCCCCTGGTGTGTAGTGCCCCAGGTGTGTAGTGTCCCCAGTGGGCAGTGTCCCAGGTGTGTAGTGTCCCAGGTGTGTAGTGTCCCAGGTGGGCAGTGTCCCAGGTGGGCAGTGTCCCAGGTGTGTAGTGTCCCAGGTGTGTAGTGTCCCAGGTGGGCAGTGTCCCAGGTGGGCAGTGTCCCAGGTGGGCAGTGTCCCAGGTGTGTAGTGTCCCAGGTGGGCAGTGTCCCAGGTGGGCAGTGTCCCCGGTGTGTAGTGTCCCCGGTGTGTAGTGTCCCAGGTGTGTAGTGTCCCAGGTGGGCAGTGTCCCAGGGGGGCAGTGTCCCAGGTGTGCAGTGTCCCAGGTGGGCAGTGTCCCAGGTGTGTAGTGTCCCAGGTGTGCAGTGTCCCAGGTGTGTAGTGTCCCAGGTGGGCAGTGTCCCCGGTGTGTAGTGTCCCAGGTGGGCAGTGTCCCAGGTGGGCAGTGTGCCCGGTGTGTAGTGTCCCAGGTGTGTAGTGTCCCCGGTGGGCAGTGTCCCCGGTGGGCAGTGTCCCAGGTGGGCAGTGTCCCAGGTGTGTAGTGTCCCAGGTGGGCAGTGTCCCAGGTGGGCAGTGTCCCCGGTGTGTAGTGTCCCCGGTGTGTAGTGTCCCAGGTGTGTAGTGTCCCAGGTGGGCAGTGTCCCAGGGGGGCAGTGTCCCAGGTGTGCAGTGTCCCAGGTGGGCAGTGTCCCAGGTGTGTAGTGTCCCAGGTGTGCAGTGTCCCAGGTGTGTAGTGTCCCAGGTGGGCAGTGTCCCCGGTGTGTAGTGTCCCCGGTGGGCAGTGTCCCAGGTGTGTAGTGTCCCAGGTGGGCAGTGTCCCAGGTGGGCAGTGTCCCCGGTGTGTAGTGTCCCAGGTGGGCAGTGTCCCAGGTGGGCAGTGTCCCAGGTGTGTAGTGTCCCAGGTGGGCAGTGTCCCAGGTGTGTAGTGTCCCAGGTGGGCAGTGCCCCAGGTGGGCAGTGTCCCCGGTGTGTAGTGTCCCAGGTGTGTAGTGTCCCAGGTGTGCAGTGTCCCCGGTGGGCAGTGTCCCAGGTGGGCAGTGTCCCAGGTGTGTAGTGTCCCAGGTGGGCAGTGTCCCAGGTGGGCAGTGTCCCAGGTGTGTAGTGTCCCAGGTGGGCAGTGTCCCAGGTGTGTAGTGTCCCAGGTGGGCAGTGCCCCAGGTGGGCAGTGTCCCAGGTGTGTAGTGTCCCAGGTGTGTAGTGTCCCCGGTGTGTAGTGTCCCAGGTGTGTAGTGTCCCAGGTGTGTAGTGTCCCAGGTGTGTAGTGTCCCCGGTGTGTATTGTCCCAGGTGGGCAGTGTCCCAGGTGTGTAGTGTCCCAGGTGGGCAGTGTCCCAGGTGGGCAGTGTCCCAGGTGGGCAGTGTCCCAGGTGTGTAGTGTCCCAGGTGTGTAGTGTCCCAGGTGGGCAGTGTCCCAGGTGGGCAGTGTCCCAGGTGTGTAGTGTCCCAGGTGTGTAGTGTCCCAGGTGGGCAGTGTCCCAGGTGGGCAGTGTCCCAGGTGGGCAGTGTCCCAGGTGTGTAGTGTCCCAGGTGGGCAGTGTCCCAGGTGGGCAGTGTCCCAGGTGTGTAGTGTCCCAGGTGTGTAGTGTCCCAGGTGGGCAGTGTCCCAGGTGTGTAGTGTCCCAGGTGTGTAGTGTCCCAGGTGGGCAGTGTCCCCGGTGTGTAGTGTCCCAGGTGGGCAGTGTCCCAGGTGGGCAGTGCCCCCCGGTGTGTAGTGTCCCCGGTGGGCAGTGTCCCAGGTGGGCAGTGTCCCAGGTGGGCAGTGTCCCAGGTGTGTAGTGTCCCAGGTGGGCAGTGTCCCCGGTGTGTAGTGTCCCAGGTGGGCAGTGTCCCAGGTGTGTAGTGTCCCCGGTGTGTAGTGTCCCAGGTGGGCAGTGTCCCAGGTGGGCAGTGTCCCAGGTGTGTAGTGTCCCAGGTGTGTAGTGTCCCAGGTGGGCAGTGTCCCCGGTGTGTAGTGTCCCCGGTCGGCAGTGTCCCAGGTGTGTAGTGTCCCAGGTGGGCAGTGTCCCCGGTGTGTAGTGTCCCCGGTGGGCAGTGTCCCAGGTGTGTAGTGTCCCAGGTGGGCAGTGTCCCAGGTGTGTAGTGTCCCAGGTGGGCAGTGTCCCCGGTGTGTAGTGTCCCCGGTGGGCAGTGTCCCAGGTGTGTAGTGTCCCAGGTGTGTAGTGTCCCAGGTGTGTAGTGTCCCCGGTGGGCAGTGTCCCCGGCGTGTAGTGTCCCAGGTGTGTAGTGTCCCAGTTGTGTAGTGTCCCCAGTGGGCAGTGTCCCAGGTGTGTAGTGTCCCCGGTGTGTAGTGTCCCAGGTGGGCAGTGTCCCCGGTGGGCAGTGTCCCAGGTGTGTAGTGTCCCAGGTGTGTAGTGTCCCCGGTGGGCAGTGTCCCAGGTGTGTAGTGTCCCAGGTGTGTAGTGTCCCAGGTGTGTAGTGTCCCAGGTGGGCAGTGTCCCAGGTGTGTAGTGTCCCAGGTGGGCAGTGTCCCCGGTGGGCAGTGTCCCAGGTGGGCAGTGCCCAGGTGTGTAGTGTCCCCGGTGGGCAGTGTCCCAGGTGTGTAGTGTCCCAGGTGTGTAGTGTCCCCGGTGTGTAGTGTCCCAGGTGTGTAGTGTCCCAGGTGGGCAGTGTCCCAGATGGGCAGTGTCCCCGGTGTGTAGTGTCCCAGGTGGGCAGTGCCCCAGGTGGGCAGTGTCCCAGGTGTGTAGTGTCCCAGGTGTGTACTGTCCCCGGTGGGCAGTGTCCCAGGTGTGTAGTGTCCCAGGTGTGTAGTGTCCCCGGTGTGTAGTGTCCCAGGTGTGTAGTGTCCCAGGTGTGTAGTGTCCCCGGTGGGCAGTGTCCCAGGTGGGCAGTGTCCCAGGTGTGTAGTGTCCCCAGGTGGGCAGTGCCCCAGGTGGGCAGTGTCCCAGGTGGGCAGTGTCCCCGGTGTGTAGTGTCCCAGGTGTGTAGTGTCCCAGGTGTGTAGTGTCCCAGGTGGGCAGTGTCCCAGGTGGGCAGTGTCCCAGGTGTGTAGTGTCCCAGGTGTGTAGTGTCCCAGGTGGGCAGTGTCCCAGGTGGGCAGTGTCCCAGGTGTGTAGTGTCCCAGGTGGGCAGTGTCCCAGGTGGGCAGTGTCCCCGGTGTGTAGTGTCCCAGGTGTGTAGTGTCCCAGGTGGAGGTGTCCCAGGTGGGCAGTGTCCCAGGTGGGCAGTGTCCCAGGTGTGTAGTGTCCCAGGTGTGTAGTGTCCCAGGTGGGCAGTGTCCCAGGTGGGCAGTGTCCCAGGTGGGCAGTGTCCCCGGTGGGCAGTGTCCCAGGTGTGCAGTGTCCCAGGTGTGCAGTGTCCCAGGTGTGTAGTGTCCCAGGTGGGCAGTGTCCCCAGGTGGGTAGTGTCCCCAGGTGGGTAGTGTCCCAGGTGTGTAGTGTCCCAGGTGGGCAGTGTCCCAGGTGGGCAGTGCCCCAGGTGTGTAGTGTCCCAGGTGGGCAGTGTCCCAGGTGGGCTGTGTCCCCGGTGTGTAGTGTCCCAGGTGGGCAGTGTCACAGGTGTGTAGTGTCCCAGGTGTGTAGTGTCCCCGGTGTGTAGTGTCCCAGGTGGGCAGTGTCCCAGGTGTGTAGTGTCCCAGGTGTGTAGTGTCCCAGGTGGGCAGTGTCCCAGGTGGGCAGTGTCCCAGGTGTGTAGTGTCCCAGGTGGGCAGTGTCCCAGGTGGGCAGTGTCCCAGGTGTGTAGTGTCCCAGGTGTGTAGTGTCCCAGGAGGGCAGTGTCCCAGGTGTGTAGTGTCCCAGGTGCTCAGTGTCCCAGGTGGGCAGTGTCCCAGGTGTGTAGTGTCCCAGGTGTGTAGTGTCCCAGGTGGGCAGTGTCCCAGGTGTGTAGTGTCCCAGGTGGGCAGTGTCCCAGGTGTGTAGTGTCCCAGGTGGGCAGTGCCCCAGGTGGGCAGTGTCCCCGGTGTGTAGTGTCCCAGGTGTGTAGTGTCCCAGGTGTGCAGTGTCCCCGGTGGGCAGTGTCCCAGGTGGGCAGTGTCCCAGGTGTGTAGTGTCCCAGGTGGGCAGTGTCCCAGGTGGGCAGTGTCCCAGGTGTGTAGTGTCCCAGGTGGGCAGTGTCCCAGGTGTGTAGTGTCCCAGGTGGGCAGTGCCCCAGGTGGGCAGTGTCCCAGGTGTGTAGTGTCCCAGGTGTGTAGTGTCCCCGGTGTGTAGTGTCCCAGGTGTGTAGTGTCCCAGGTGTGTAGTGTCCCAGGTGTGTAGTGTCCCCGGTGTGTATTGTCCCAGGTGGGCAGTGTCCCAGGTGTGTAGTGTCCCAGGTGTGTAGTGTCCCAGGTGGGCAGTGTCCCAGGTGGGCAGTGCCCCAGGTGTGTAGTGTCCCAGGTGTGTAGTGTCCCAGGTGGGCAGTGTCCCAGGTGGGCAGTGTCCCAGGTGTGTAGTGTCCCAGGTGTGTAGTGTCCCAGGTGGGCAGTGTCCCAGGTGGGCAGTGTCCCCGGTGTGTAGTGTCCCCGGTGTGTAGTGTCCCAGGTGTGTAGTGTCCCAGGTGTGTAGTGTCCCAGGTGGGCAGTGTCCCAGGTGTGTAGTGTCCCAGGTGTGTAGTGTCCCAGGTGGGCAGTGTCCCCGGTGTGTAGTGTCCCAGGTGGGCAGTGTCCCAGGTGGGCAGTGCCCCCCGGTGTGTAGTGTCCCCGGTGGGCAGTGTCCCAGGTGGGCAGTGTCCCAGGTGGGCAGTGTCCCAGGTGTGTAGTGTCCCAGGTGGGCAGTGTCCCCGGTGTGTAGTGTCCCAGGTGGGCAGTGTCCCAGGTGTGTAGTGTCCCCGGTGTGTAGTGTCCCAGGTGGGCAGTGTCCCAGGTGGGCAGTGTCCCAGGTGTGTAGTGTCCCAGGTGTGTAGTGTCCCAGGTGGGCAGTGTCCCCGGTGTGTAGTGTCCCCGGTCGGCAGTGTCCCAGGTGTGTAGTGTCCCAGGTGGGCAGTGTCCCCGGTGTGTAGTGTCCCCGGTGGGCAGTGTCCCAGGTGTGTAGTGTCCCAGGTGGGCAGTGTCCCAGGTGTGTAGTGTCGCAGGTGTGTAGTGTCCCAGGTGTGTAGTGTCCCAGGTGTGTAGTGTCCCCGGTGGGCAGTGTCCCCGGCGTGTAGTGTCCCAGGTGTGTAGTGTCCCAGGTGTGTAGTGTCCCCAGTGGGCAGTGTCCCAGGTGTGTAGTGTCCCCGGTGTGTAGTGTCCCAGGTGGGCAGTGTCCCCGGTGGGCAGTGTCCCAGGTGTGTAGTGTCCCAGGTGTGTAGTGTCCCCGGTGGGCAGTGTCCCAGGTGTGTAGTGTCCCAGGTGTGTAGTGTCCCAGGTGTGTAGTGTCCCAGGTGGGCAGTGTCCCAGGTGTGTAGTGTCCCAGGTGGGCAGTGTCCCCGGTGGGCAGTGTCCCAGGTGGGCAGTGCCCAGGTGTGTAGTGTCCCCGGTGGGCAGTGTCCCAGGTGTGTAGTGTCCCAGGTGTGTAGTGTCCCCGGTGTGTAGTGTCCCAGGTGTGTAGTGTCCCAGGTGGGCAGTGTCCCAGATGGGCAGTGTCCCCGGTGTGTAGTGTCCCAGGTGGGCAGTGCCCCAGGTGTGCAGTGTCCCAGGTGTGTAGTGTCCCAGGTGGGCAGTGTCCCAGGTATGTAGTGTCCCCGGTGTGTAGTGTCCCAGGTGTGTAGTGTCCCAGGTGTGTAGTGTCCCCGGTGGGCAGTGTCCCAGGTGGTCAGTGTCCCAGGTGGGCAGTGTCCCCGGTGTGTAGTGTCCCAGGTGTGTAGTGTCCCAGGTGTGTAGTGTCCCCAGGTGGGCAGTGCCCCAGGTGGGCAGTGTCCCAGGTGGGCAGTGTCCCCGGTGTGTAGTGTCCCAGGTGTGTAGTGTCCCAGGTGTGTAGTGTCCCAGGTGGGCAGTGTCCCAGGTGGGCAGTGTCCCAGGTGTGTAGTGTCCCAGGTGTGTAGTGTCCCAGGTGGGCAGTGTCCCAGGTGGGCAGTGTCCCAGGAGTGTAGTGTCCCAGGTGGGCAGTGTCCCAGGTGGGCAGTGTCCCCGGTGTGTAGTGTCCCAGGTGTGTAGTGTCCCAGGTGGGCAGTGTCCCAGGTGGGCAGTGTCCCAGGTGTGTAGTGTCCCAGGTGTGTAGTGTCCCAGGTGTGTAGTGTCCCCGGTGTGTAGTGTCCCAGGTGGG
This sequence comes from Chiloscyllium punctatum, assembly GCF_047496795.1. NCBI lineage: Eukaryota > Metazoa > Chordata > Chondrichthyes > Orectolobiformes > Hemiscylliidae > Chiloscyllium > Chiloscyllium punctatum. The sequence continues at coordinate 39,116 of NW_027310276.1, forward strand.
CAGTGTCCCAGGTGGGCAGTGTCCCAGGTGTGTAGTGTCCCAGGTGGGCAGTGTCCCAGGTGTGTAGTGTCCCAGGTGTGTAGTGTCCCAGGTGTGTAGTGTCCCCGGTGGGCAGTGTCCCAGGTGTGTAGTGTCCCAGGTGGGCAGTGTCCCCGGTGGGCAGTGTCCCAGGTGTGTAGTGTCCCAGGTGTGTAGTGTCCCCGGTGGGCAGTGTCCCAGGTGTGTAGTGTCCCAGGTGTGTAGTGCCCCAGGTGTGTAGTGTCCCAGGTGTGTAGTGTCCCAGGTGGGCAGTGTCCCCGGTGGGCAGTGTCCCAGGTGGGCAGTGCCCAGGTGTGTAGTGTCCCAGGTGTGTAGTGTCCCAGGTGGGCAGTGTCCCAGGTGTGTAGTGTCCCAGGTGTGTAGTGTCCCAGGTGGGCAGTGTCCCCGGTGTGTAGTGTCCCAGGTGTGTAGTGTCCCAGGTGGGCAGTGTCCCCGGTGTGTAGTGTCCCAGGTGGGCAGTGTCCCAGGTGGGCAGTGTCCCAGGTGTGTAGTGTCCCAGGTGTGTAGTGTCCCCGGTGTGTAGTGTCCCAGGTGTGTAGTGTCCCCGGTGTGTAGTGTCCCAGGTGGGCAGTGCCCCAGGTGTGTAGTGTCCCAGGTGTGTAGTGTCCCAGGTGGAGGTGTCCCAGGTGGGCAGTGTCCCAGGTGGGCAGTGTCCCAGGTGTGTAGTGTCCCAGGTGTGTAGTGTCCCAGGTGGGCAGTGTCCCAGGTGGGCAGTGTCCCCGGTGGGCAGTGTCCCAGGTGTGCAGTGTCCCAGGTGTGTAGTGTCCCAGGTGGGCAGTGTCCCCAGGTGGGTAGTGTCCCAGGTGTGTAGTGTCCCAGGTGGGCAGTGTCCCAGGTGGGCAGTGCCCCAGGTGTGTAGTGTCCCAGGTGGGCAGTGTCCCAGGTGTGTAGTGTCCCAGGTGGGCTGTGTCCCCGGTGTGTAGTGTCCCAGGTGGGCAGTGTCACAGGTGTGTAGTGTCCCAGGTGTGTAGTGTCCCCGGTGTGTAGTGTCCCAGGTGGGCAGTGTCCCAGGTGTGTAGTGTCCCAGGTGTGTAGTGTCCCAGGTGTGTAGTGTCCCAGGTGGGCAGTGCCCCCGGTGTGTAGTGTCCCAGGTGTGTAGTGTCCCAGGTGGGCAGTGTCCCAGGTGGGCAGTGTCCCAGGTGTGTAGTGTCCCAGGTGGGCAGTGTCCCCGGTGTGTAGTGTCCCAGGTGGGCAGTGTCCCAGGTGGGCAGTGTCCCAGGTGTGTAGTGTCCCAGGTGTGTAGTGTCCCAGGAGGGCAGTGTCCCAGGTGTGTAGTGTCCCAGGTGGGCAGTGTCCCAGGTGGGCAGTGTCCCAGGTGTGTAGTGTCCCAGGTGTGTAGTGTCCCCGGTGGGCAGTGTCCCAGGTGTGCAGTGTCCCAGGTGGGCAGTGTCCCCGGTGGGCAGTGCCCCAGGTGTGCAGTGTCCCAGGTGGGCAGTGTCCCAGGTGTGTAGTGTCCCAGGTGTGTAGTGTCCCAGGTGGGCAGTGTCCCAGGTGTGTAGTGTCCCAGGTGTGTAGTGTCCCAGGTGGGCAGTGTCCCCGGTGGGCAGTGTCCCAGGTGGGCAGTGTCCCAGGTGTGTAGTGTCCCAGGTGGGCAGTGTCCCAGGTGTGTAGTGTCCCAGGTGGGCAGTGTCCCAGGTGGGCAGTGTCCCCGGTGTGTAGTGTCCCAGGTGGGCAGTGTCCCAGGTGGGCAGTGTCCCAGGTGTGTAGTGTCCCAGGTAGGCAGTGTCCCAGGTGGGCAGTGTCCCAGGTGGGCAGTGTCCCAGGTGGGCAGTGTCCCCGGTGTGTAGTGTCCCAGGTGTGTAGTGTCCCAGGTGTGTAGTGTCCCAGGTGTGTAGTGTCCCCGGTGGGCAGTGTCCCAGGTGGGCAGTGTCCCAGGTGGGCAGTGTCCCCGGTGTGTAGTGTCCCAGGTGGGCAGTGTCCCAGGTGTGTAGTGTCCCAGGTGTGTAGTGTCCCAGGTGTGTAGTGTCCCAGGTGGGCAGTGTCCCAGGTGGGCAGTGTCCCAGTTGGGCAGTGTCCCCGGTGTGTAGTGTCCCAGGTGGGCAGTGTCCCAGGTGTGTAGTGTCCCAGGTGGGCAGTGTCCCAGGTGTGTAGTGTCCCAGGTGTGTAGTGTCCCCGGTGGGCAGTGTCCCAGGTGGGCAGTGTCCCAGGTGGGCAGTGTCCCAGGTGTGTAGTGTCCCAGGTGTGTAGTGTCCCAGGTGGGCAGTGTCCCAGGTGGGCAGTGTCCCAGGTGTGTAGTGTCCCAGGTGTGTAGTGTCCCAGGTGGGCAGTGTCCCAGGTGTGTAGTGTCCCCAGGTGTGCAGTGTCCCAGGTGGGCAGTGTCCCAGGTGTGTAGTGTCCCCGGTGTGTAGTGTCCCAGGTGGGCAGTGTCCCAGGTGGGCAGTGTCCCAGGTGTGTAGTGTCCCAGGTGTGTAGTGTCCCAGGTGGGCAGTGTCCCAGGTGTGTAGTGTCCCAGGTGTGTAGTGTCCCAGGTGTGTAGTGTCCCAGGTGGGCAGTGTCCCAGGTATGTAGTGTCCCAGGTGTGTAGTGTCCCAGGTGGGCAGTGTCCCAGGTGTGTAGTGTTCCAGGTGTGTAGTGTCCCAGGTGGGCAGTGTCCCAGGTGGGCAGTGTCCCCGGTGTGTAGTGTCCCCGGTGTGTAGTGTCCCCGGTGTGTAGTGTCCCAGGTGTGTAGTGTCCCAGGTGTGTAGTGTCCCAGGTGGGCAGTGTCCCCGGTGGGCAGTGTCACAGGAGTGTAGTGTCCCAGGTGTGTAGTGTCCCAGGTGGGCAGTGTCCCAGGTGGGCAGTGTCCCAGGTGTGTAGTGTCCCAGGTGGGCAGTGTCCCAGGTGTGTAGTGTCCCAGGTGGGCAGTGTCCCAGGTGGGCAGTGTCCCAGGTGTGTAGTGTCCCAGGTGTGTAGTGTCCCCGGTGGGCAGTGTCCCAGGTGTGCAGTGTCCCAGGTGGGCAGTGTCCCCGGTGGGCAGTGCCCCAGGTGTGCAGTGTCCCAGGTGGGCAGTGTCCCAGGTGTGTAGTGTCCCAGGTGTGTAGTGTCCCAGGTGGGCAGTGTCCCAGGTGGGCAGTGACACAGGTGTGTAGTGTCCCAGGTGGGCAGTGTCCCAGGTGGGCAGTGCCCCAGGTGTGCAGTGTCCCAGGTGGGCAGTGTCCCAGGTGTGTAGTGTCCCAGGTGTGTAGTGTCCCAGGTGGGCAGTGTCCCAGGTGGGCAGTGACACAGGTGTGTAGTGTCCCCGGTGTGTAGTGTCCCAGGTGGGCAGTGTCCCAGGTGTGTAGTGTCCCAGGTGTGTAGTGTCCCAGGTGTGTAGTGTCCCAGGTGGGCAGTGTCCCAGGTGTGTAGTGTCCCAGGTGGGCAGTGTCCCAGGTGGGCAGTGTCCCAGGTGTGTAGTGTCCCAGGTGGGTAGTGTCCCAGGTGTGTAGTGTCCCAGGTGGGCAGTGTCCCAGGTGGGCAGTGTCCCAGGTGTGTAGTGTCCCAGGTGTGTAGTGTCCCAGGTGGGCAGTGTCCCAGGTGTGTAGTGTCCCAGGTGGGCAGTGTCCCAGGTGGGCAGTGTCCCAGGTGGGCAGTGTCCCAGGTGTGTAGTGCCCCAGGTGTGTAGTGTCCCAGGTGTGTAGTGTCCCAGGTGGGCAGTGTCCCAGGTGGGCAGTGTCCCAGGTGTGTAGTGCCCCAGGTGTGTAGTGTCCCAGGTGTGTAGTGTCCCAGGTGGGCAGTGTCCCAGGTGGGCAGTGTCCCAGGTGTGTAGTGTCCCAGGTGGGCAGTGTCCCAGGTGGGCAGTGTCCCAGGTGGGCAGTGTCCCAGGTGTGTAGTGCCCCAGGTGGGCAGTGTCCCAGGTGGGCAGTGTCCCAGGTGGGCAGTGTCCCAGGTGTGTAGTGCCCCAGGTGTGTAGTGTCCCAGGTGTGTAGTGTCCCAGGTGGGCAGTGTCCCCGGTGTGTAGTGTCCCAGGTGGGCAGTGTCCCAGGTGTGTAGTGTCCCAGGTGGGCAGTGTCCCAGGTGTGTAGTGCCCCAGGTGTGTAGTGTCCCAGGTGTGTAGTGTCCCAGGTGGGCAGTGTCCCCGGTGTGTAGTGTCCCAGGTGGGCAGTGTCCCAGGTGGGCAGTGTCCCAGGTGGGCAGTGCCCCAGGTGGGCAGTGTCCCTGGTGTGTAGTGTCCCACGTGTGTAGTGTCCCAGGTGTGTAGTGTCCCAGGTGTGTAGTGCCCCAGGTGTGTAGTGTCCCAGGTGTGTAGTGTCCCAGGTGTGTAGTGTCCCAGGTGGGCAGTGTCCCAGGTGTGTAGTGTCCCAGGTGGGCAGTGTCCCAGGTGGGCAGTGTCCCAGGTGTGTAGTGTCCCAGGTGTGTAGTGTCCCAGGTGTGTAGTGTCCCAGGTGGGCAGTGTCCCAGGTGGGCAGTGTCCCAGGTGTGTAGTGTCCCAGGTGTGTAGTGTCCCCGGTGGGCAGTGTCCCAGGTGTGCAGTGTCCCAGGTGGGCAGTGTCCCCGGTGGGCAGTGCCCCAGGTGTGCAGTGTCCCAGGTGGGCAGTGTCCCAGGTGTGTAGTGTCCCAGGTGTGTAGTGTCCCCGGTGGGCAGTGTCCCAGGTGTGTAGTGTCCCAGGTGGGCAGTGTCCCAGGTGTGTAGGGTCCCAGGTGGGCAGTGTCCCCGGTGGGCAGTGTCGCAGGTGGGCAGTGTCCCAGGTGTGTAGTGTCCCAGGTGGGCAGTGTCCCAGGTGTGTAGTGTCCCAGGTGGGCAGTGTCCCAGGTGGGCAGTGTCCCAGGTGTGTAGTGTCCCAGGTGGGCAGTGTCCCAGGTGGGCAGTGTCCCAGGTGTGTAGTGTCCCAGGTGGGCAGTGTCCCAGGTGGGCAGTGTCCCAGGTGGGCAGTGTCCCAGGTGGGCAGTGTCCCCGGTGTGTAGTGTCCCAGGTGTGTAGTGTCCCAGGTGTGTAGTGTCCCAGGTGTGTAGTGTCCCCGGTGGGCAGTGTCCCAGGTGGGCAGTGTCCCAGGTGGGCAGTGTCCCCGGTGTGTAGTGCCCCAGGTGGGCAGTGTCCCCGGTGTGTAGTGTCCCAGGTGTGTAGTGTCCCAGGTGTGTAGTGTCCCCGGTGGGCAGTGTCCCAGGTGGGCAGTGTCCCAGGTGGGCAGTGTCCCCGGTGTGTAGTGTCCCAGGTGGGCAGTGTCCCAGGTGTGTAGTGTCCCAGGTGTGTAGTGTCCCAGGTGTGTAGTGTCCCCGGTGGGCAGTGTCCCAGGTGTGTAGTGTCCCAGGTGTGTAGTGTCCCAGGTGGGCAGTGTCCCAGGTGGGCAGTGTCCCAGTTGGGCAGTGTCCCCGGTGTGTAGTGTCCCAGGTGGGCAGTGTCCCAGGTGTGTAGTGTCCCAGGTGGGCAGTGTCCCAGGTGTGTAGTGTCCCAGGTGTGTAGTGTCCCCGGTGGGCAGTGTCCCAGGTGGGCAGTGTCCCAGGTGGGCAGTGTCCCAGGTGTGTAGTGTCCCAGGTGTGTAGTGTCCCAGGTGGGCAGTGTCCCAGGTGGGCAGTGTCCCAGGTGTGTAGTGTCCCAGGTGTGTAGTGTCCCAGGTGGGCAGTGTCCCAGGTGTGTAGTGTCCCCAGGTGTGCAGTGTCCCAGGTGGGCAGTGTCCCAGGTGTGTAGTGTCCCCGGTGTGTAGTGTCCCAGGTGGGCAGTGTCCCAGGTGGGCAGTGTCCCAGGTGTGTAGTGTCCCAGGTGTGTAGTGTCCCAGGTGGGCAGTGTCCCAGGTGTGTAGTGTCCCAGGTGTGTAGTGTCCCAGGTGTGTAGTGTCCCAGGTGGGCAGTGTCCCAGGTATGTAGTGTCCCAGGTGTGTAGTGTCCCCGGTGGGCAGTGTCCCAGGTGGGCAGTGTCCCAGGTGTGTAGTGTTCCAGGTGTGTAGTGTCCCAGGTGTGCAGTGTCCCAGGTGGGCAGTGTCCCCGGTGTGTAGTGTCCCCGGTGTGTAGTGTCCCCGGTGTGTAGTGTCCCAGGTGTGTAGTGTCCCAGGTGTGTAGTGTCCCAGTTGGGCAGTGTCCCCGGTGGGCAGTGTCACAGGAGTGTAGTGTCCCAGGTGTGTAGTGTCCCAGGTGGGCAGTGTCCCAGGTGGGCAGTGTCCCAGGTGTGTAGTGTCCCAGGTGGGCAGTGTCCCAGGTGTGTAGTGTCCCAGGTGGGCAGTGTCCCAGGTGGGCAGTGTCCCAGGAGTGTAGTGTCCCAGGTGTGTAGTGTCCCCGGTGGGCAGTGTCCCAGGTGTGCAGTGTCCCAGGTGGGCAGTGTCCCCGGTGGGCAGTGCCCCAGGTGTGCAGTGTCCCAGGTGGGCAGTGTCCCAGGTGTGTAGTGTCCCAGGTGTGTAGTGTCCCAGGTGGGCAGTGTCCCAGGTGGGCAGTGACACAGGTGTGTAGTGTCCCAGGTGGGCAGTGTCCCAGGTGGGCAGTGCCCCAGGTGTGCAGTGTCCCAGGTGGGCAGTGTCCCAGGTGTGTAGTGTCCCAGGTGTGTAGTGTCCCAGGTGGGCAGTGTCCCAGGTGGGCAGTGACACAGGTGTGTAGTGTCCCCGGTGTGTAGTGTCCCAGGTGGGCAGTGTCCCAGGTGTGTAGTGTCCCAGGTGTGTAGTGTCCCAGGTGTGTAGTGTCCCAGGTGGGCAGTGTCCCAGGTGTGTAGTGTCCCAGGTGGGCAGTGTCCCAGGTGGGCAGTGTCCCAGGTGTGTAGTGTCCCAGGTGGGTAGTGTCCCAGGTGTGTAGTGTCCCAGGTGGGCAGTGTCCCAGGTGGGCAGTGTCCCAGGTGTGTAGTGTCCCAGGTGTGTAGTGTCCCAGGTGGGCAGTGTCCCAGGTGTGTAGTGTCCCAGGTGGGCAGTGTCCCAGGTGGGCAGTGTCCCAGGTGGGCAGTGTCCCAGGTGTGTAGTGCCCCAGGTGTGTAGTGTCCCAGGTGTGTATTGTCCCAGGTGGGCAGTGTCCCAGGTGGGCAGTGTCCCAGGTGTGTAGTGCCCCAGGTGTGTAGTGTCCCAGGTGTGTAGTGTCCCAGGTGGGCAGTGTCCCAGGTGGGCAGTGTCCCAGGTGTGTAGTGTCCCAGGTGGGCAGTGTCCCAGGTGGGCAGTGTCCCAGGTGGGCAGTGTCCCAGGTGTGTAGTGCCCCAGGTGGGCAGTGTCCCAGGTGGGCAGTGTCCCAGGTGGGCAGTGTCCCAGGTGTGTAGTGCCCCAGGTGTGTAGTGTCCCAGGTGTGTAGTGTCCCAGGTGGGCAGTGTCCCCGGTGTGTAGTGTCCCAGGTGGGCAGTGTCCCAGGTGTGTAGTGTCCCAGGTGGGCAGTGTCCCAGGTGTGTAGTGCCCCAGGTGTGTAGTGTCCCAGGTGTGTAGTGTCCCAGGTGGGCAGTGTCCCCGGTGTGTAGTGTCCCAGGTGGGCAGTGTCCCAGGTGGGCAGTGTCCCAGGTGGGCAGTGTCCCAGGTGTGTAGTGTCCCAGGTGGGCAGTGTCCCAGGTGGGCAATGCCCCAGGTGGGCAGTGTCCCTGGTGTGTAGTGTCCCAGGTGTGTAGTGTCCCAGGTGTGTAGTGTCCCTGGTGTGTAGTGTCCCAGGTGGGCAGTGTCCCAGGTGTGTAGTGTCCCAGGTGTGTAGTGTCCCAGGTGTGTAGTGTCCCAGGTGGGCAGTGCCCCAGGTGTGTAGTGTCCCAGGTGTGTAGTGTCCCCGGTGTGTAGTGTCCCCGGTGTGTAGTGTCCCAGGTGTGTAGTGTCCCAGGTGTGTAGTGCCCCAGGTGTGTAGTGTCCCCGGTGTGTAGTGAACCCGGTGGGCAGTGTCCCAGGTGGGCAGTGTCCCAGGTGTGTAGTGTCCCAGGTGTGTAGTGTCCCCAGTGTGTAGTGTCCCCGGTGTGCAGTGTCCCAGGTGTGTAGTGCCCCAGGTGTGTAGTGTCCCAGGTGGGCAGTGTCCCCGGTGTGTAGTGTCCCAGGTGTGTAGTGTCCCCGGTGTGTAGTGTCCCAGGTGGGCAGTGCCCCAGGTGTGCAGTGTCCCAGGTGGGCAGTGTCCCAGGTGTGTAGTGTCCCAGGTGTGTAGTGTCCCCCGTGTGTAGTGTCCCCGGTGGGCAGTGTCCCAGGTGGGCAATGTCCCAGGTGTGTAGTGTCCCCGGTGTGTAGTGTCCCAGGTGTGTAGTGTCCCAGGTGTGTAGTGTCCCAGGTGTGTAGTGCCCCAGGTGGGCAGTGTCCCAGGTGTGTAGTGTCCCAGGTGGGCAGTGTCCCAGGTGTGTAGTGTCCCAGGTGTGCAGTGTCCCAGGTGGGCAGTGTCCCAGGTGTGTAGTGTCCCAGGTGTGTAGTGTCCCCGGTGGGCAGTGTCCCAGGTGGGCAGTGTCCCAGGTGTGTAGTGTTCCAGGTGTGTAGTGTCCCAGGTGTGCAGTGTCCCAGGTGGGCAGTGTCCCCGGTGTGTAGTGTCCCCGGTGTGTAGTGTCCCCGGTGTGCAGTGTTCCAGGTGTGTAGTGTCCCCGGTGGGCAGTGTCCCAGGTGGGCAGTGTCCCAGGTGTGTAGTGTTCCAGGTGTGTAGTGTCCCAGGTGTGTAGTGCCCCAGGTGTGTAGTGTCCCAGGTGGGCAGTGTCCCAGGTGGGCAGTGTCCCAGGTGTGCAGTGTCCCAGGTGGGCAGTGTCCCAGGTGGGCAGTGTCCCAGGTGTGTAGTGTCCCAGGTGTGCAGTGTCCCAGGTGGGCAGTGTCCCAGGTGGGCAGTGTCCCAGGTGGGCAGTGTCCCAGGTGTGTAGTGTCCCAGGTGGGTAGTGTCCCAGGTGTGTAGTGTCCCAGGTGTGCAGTGTCCCAGGTGGGCAGTGTCCCAGGTGTGTAGTGTCCCAGGTGGGCAGTGTCCCCGGTGTGTAGTGTCCCAGGTGTGTAGTGTCCCCGGTGTGTAGTGTCCCCGGTGGGCAGTGTCCCAGGTGGGCAGTGTCCCAGGTGGGCAGTGTCCCAGGTGGGCAGTGTCCCAGGTGTGTAGTGTCCCAGGTGGGCAGTGTCCCCGGTGTGTAGTGTCCCCGGTGGGCAGTGTCCCAGGTGTGTAGTGCCCCAGGTGTGTAGTGTCCCAGGTGTGTAGTGTCCCAGGTGTGTAGTGTCCCAGGTGTGTAGTGTCCCAGGTGGGCAGTGTCCCAGGTGGGCAGTGTCCCAGGTGTGTAGTGTCCCAGGTGGGCAGTGTCCCAGGTGTGTAGTGTCCCAGGTGTGTAGTGTCCCAGGTGTGTAGTGTCCCAGGTGTGTAGTGTCCCAGGTGGGCAGTGTCCCAGGTGTGTAGTGTCGCAGGTGGGCAGTGTCCCAGGTGGGCAGTGTCCCCGGTGTGTAGTGTCCCAGGTGTGTAGTGTCCCAGGTGGGCAGTGTCCCAGGTGGGCAGTGTCCCAGGTGTGTAGTGTCCCAGGTGGGCAGTGTCCCAGGTGTGCAGTGTCCCCGGTGTGTAGTGTCCCCGGAGGGCAGTGTCCCAGGTGGGCAGTGCCCCAGGTGTGTAGTGTCCCAGGTGTGTAGTGTCCCAGGTGGGCAGTGCCCCAGGTGTGTAGTGTCCCAGGTGTGTAGTGTCCCAGGTGTGTAGTGTCCCAGGTGTGTAGTGTCCCCAGTGGGCAGTGTCCCAGGTGTGTAGTGTCCCAGGTGGGCAGTGCCCCAGGTGTGTAGTGTCCCCGGTGGGCAGTGTCCCAGGTGTGTAGTGTCCCCGGTGTGTAGTGTCCCAGGTGTGTAGTGTCCCCAGTGGGCAGTGTCCCAGGTGTGTAGTGTCCCAGGTGGGCAGTGCCCCAGGTGTGTAGTGTCCCAGGTGGGCAGTGCCCCAGGTGTGCAGTGTCCCAGGTGTGTAGTGTCCGAGGTGGGCAGTGTCCCCGGTGGGCAGTGTCCCCGGTGTGTAGTGTCCCAGGTGTGTAGTGCCCCAGGTGTGTAGTGTCCCCGGTGGGCAGTGTCCCAGGTGGGCAGTGTCCCAGGTGTGTAGTGTTCCAGGTGTGTAGTGTCCCAGGTGTGCAGTGTCCCCGGTGTGTAGTGTCCCCGGTGTGTCGTGTCCCAGGTGTGTAGTGCCCCAGGTGTGTAGTGTCCCCGGTGGGCAGTGTCCCAGGTGTGTAGTGTCCCCGGTGTGTAGTGTCCCAGGTGTGTAGTGTCCCAGGTGGGCAGTGTCCCAGGTGGGCAGTGTCCCAGGTGTGTAGTGTCCCAGGTGGGCAGTGTCCCCGGTGTGTAGTGTCCCCGGTGTGTAGTGTCCCCGGTGTGTAGTGTCCCAGGTGGGCAGTGTCCCAGGTGGGCAGTGTCCCCGGTGGGCAGTGTCCCAGGTGTGTAGTGTCCCAGGTGTGTGGTGTCCCAGGTGTGTAGCGTCCCCGGTGTGTAGCGTCCCCGGTGTGTAGTGTCCCCGGTGGGCAGTGTCCCAGGTGTGTAGTGTCCCAGGTGTGTTGTGTCCCAGGTGGGCAGTGCCCCAGGTGCGCAGTGTCCCCGGTGGGCAGTGTCCCAGGTGTGTAGTGTCCCAGGTGGGCAGTGTCCCAGGTGGGCAGTGTCCCCGGTGTGTAGTGTCCCCGGTGGGCAGTGTCCCAGGTGTGTAGTGTCCCAGGTGTGTAGTGTCCCAGGTGTGTAGTGTCCCAGGTGGGCAGTGTCCCAGGTGGGCAGTGTCCCAGGGGGGCAGTGTCCCAGGTGTGTAGTGTCCCAGGTGTGTAGTGTCCCAGGTGGGCAGTGTCCCAGGGGGGCAGTGTCCCAGGTGGGCAGTGTCCCAGGTGTGTAGTGTCCCAGGTGTGTAGTGTCCCAGGTGGGCAGTGTCCCAGGTGGGCAGTGTCCCCGGTGTGTAGTGTCCCAGGTGTGTAGTGTCCCTGGTGTGTAGTGTCCCCGGTGTGTAGTGTCCCAGGTGGGCAGTGCCCCAGGTGTGCAGTGTCCCAGGTGTGTAGTGCCCCCAGGTGGGCAGTGCCCCCTGGTGTGTAGTGCCCCAGGTGTGTAGTGTCCCAGGTGTGCAGTGTCCCAGGTGTGTAGTGTCCCCGGTGGGCAGTGTCCCCAGTGGGCAGTGTCCCAGGTGTGTAGTGTCCCAGGTGGGCAGTGTCCCAGGTGGGCAGTGTCCCAGGTGGGCAGTGTCCCCGGTGTGTAGTGTCCCAGGTGTGTAGTGTCCCAGGTGTGCAGTGTCCCAGGTGTGTAGTGCCCCCAGGTGGGCAGTGTCCCAGGTGTGTAGTGTCCCAGGTGTGTAGTGTCCCAGGTGGGCAGTGCCCCAGGTGTGCAGTGTCCCAGGTGTGTAGTGTCCGAGGTGGGCAGTGTCCCCGGTGGGCAGTGTCCCCGGTGTGTAGTGTCCCAGGTGTGTAGTGCCCCAGGTGTGTAGTGTCCCCGGTGGGCAGTGTCCCAGGTGGGCAGTGTCCCAGGTGTGTAGTGTCCCAGGTGGGCAGTGTCCCAGGTATGTAGTGTCCCAGGTGGGCAGTGTCCCCGGTGTGTAGTGTCCCCGGTGTGTAGTGTCCCAGGTGTGTAGTGCCCCAGGTGTGTAGTGTCCCCGGTGGGCAGTGTCCCAGGTGTGTAGTGTCCCCGGTGTGTAGTGTCCCAGGTGTGTAGTGTCCCAGGTGGGCAGTGTCCCAGGTGGGCAGTGTCCCAGGTGTGTAGTGTCCCAGGAGGGCAGTGTCCCCGGTGGGCAATGTCCTAGGTGTGTAGTGTCCCCGGTGTGTAGTGTCCCAGGTGTGTAGTGTCCCAGGTGTGTAGTGTCCCCGGTGTGTAGTGTCCCAGGTGTGTAGTGTCCCAGGTGGGCAGTGTCCCAGGTGGGCAGTGTCCTAGGTGTGTAGTGTCCCAGGTGGGCAGTGTCCCCGGTGTGTAGTGTCCCCGGTGGGCAGTGTCCCAGGTGTGCAGTGTCCCAGGTGGGCAGTGTCCCAGGTGTGTAGTGTCCCCGGTGTGTAGTGTCCCAGGTGTGTAGTGTCCCAGGTGGGCAGTGTCCCAGGTGGGCAGTGTCCCCGGTGGGCAGTGTCCCAGGTGTGTAGTGTCCCAGGTGTGTAGTGTCCCAGGTGGGCAGTGTCCCAGGTGGGCAGTGTCCCCGGTGTGTAGTGACCCGGTGGGCAGTGTCCCAGGTGTGTAGTGTCCCAGGTGTGTGGTGTCCCAGGTGTGTAGTGTCCCCGGTGTGTAGTGTCCCAGGTGGGCAGTGTCCCAGGTGGGCAGTGTCCCAGGTGTTTAGTGTCCCAGGTGTGTTGTGTCCCAGGTGGGCAGTGCCCCAGGTGGGCAGTGTCCCCGGTGGGCAGTGTCCCAGGTGTGTAGTGTCCCAGGTGGGCTGTGTACCAGGTGGGCAGTGTCCCCGGTGTGTAGTGTCCCCGGTGGGCAGTGTCCCAGGTGTGTAGTGTCCCAGGTGTGTAGTGTCCCAGGTGGGCAGTGTCCCAGGTGGGCAGTGTCCCAGGGGGGCAGTGTCCCAGGTGTGTAGTGTCCCAGGTGTGTAGTGTCCCAGGTGGGCAGTGTCCCAGGTGGGCAGTGTCCCCGGTGGGCAGTGTCCCAGGTGTGTAGTGTCCCAGGTGTGTAGTGTCCCAGGTGGGCAGTGTCCCAGGTGTGTAGTGTCCCCGGTGTGTAGTGTCCCAGGTGGGCAGTGCCCCAGGTGTGCAGTGTCCCAGGTGTGTAGTGCCCCCAGGTGGGCAGTGTCCCAGGGGGGCAGTGTCCCAGGTGTGCAGTGTCCCAGGTGTGTAGTGTCCCCAGGTGGGCAGTGTCCCAGGGGGGCAGTGTCCCAGGTGGGCAGTGTCCCAGGTGTGTAGTGTCCCAGGTGTGTAGTGTCCCAGGTGGGCAGTGTCCCAGGTGGGCAGTGTCCCCGGTGGGCAGTGTCCCAGGTGTGTAGTGTCCCAGGTGTGTAGTGTCCCAGGTGGGCAGTGTCCCAGGTGTGTAGTGTCCCCGGTGTGTAGTGTCCCAGGTGGGCAGTGCCCCAGGTGTGCAGTGTCCCAGGTGTGTAGTGTCCCCAGGTGTGTAGTGCCCCAGGTGTGTAGTGCCCCAGGTGTGTAGTGTCCCAGGTGGGCAGTGTCCCCGGTGTGCAGTGTCCCAGGTGGGCAGTGCCCCCTGGTGTGTAGTGCCCCAGGTGTGTAGTGTCCCCAGTGGGCAGTGTCCCAGGTGTGTAGTGTCCCAGGTGGGCAGTGTCCCCGGTGTGTAGTGTCCCAGGTGGGCAGTGTCCCAGGTGGGCAGTGTCCCCGGTGTGTAGTGTCCCAGGTGTGTAGTGCCCCCAGGTGGGCAGTGCCCCCTGGTGTGTAGTGTCCCAGGTGGGCAGTGTCCCAGGTGGGCAGTGTCCCCGGTGTGTAGTGTCCCAGGTGTGTAGTGTCCCCGGTGTGTAGTGTCCCCGGTGTGTAGTGTCCCAGGTGGGCAGTGCCCCAGGTGTGTTGTGTCCCAGGTGTGTAGTGCCCCCAGTGGGCAGTGTCCCAGGTGTGTAGTGTCCCAGGTGTGTAGTGTCCCAGGTGGGCAGTGTCCCAGGTGGGCAGTGTCCCAGGTGTGTAGTGTCCCAGGTGTGTAGTGTCCCAGGTGGGCAGTGTCCCAGGTGGGCAGTGTCCCAGGTGTGCAGTGTCCCAGGTGTGTAGTGTCCCAGGTGGGCAGTGTCCCAGGTGGGCAGTGTCCCAGGTGGGCAGTGTCCCAGGTGTGTAGTGTCCCAGGTGGGCAGTGTCCCAGGTGGGCAGTGTCCCCGGTGTGTCGTGTCCCAGGTGTGTAGTGTCCCAGGTGTGTAGTGTCCCAGGTGTGTAGTGTCCCAGGTGTGCAGTGTCCCAGGGGGGCAGTGCCCCAGGTGGGCAGTGTCCCAGGTGGGCAGTGTCCCAGGTGTGTAGTGCCCCAGGTGTGTAGTGTCCCCGGTGTGTAGTGTCCCAGGTGGGCAGTGTCCCCGGTGTGTCGTGTCCCAGGTGGGCAGTGTCCCAGGTGTGTAGTGTCCCAGGTGTGTAGTGTCCCATGTGTGTAGTGTCCCAGGTGTGCAGTGTCCCAGGGGGGCAGTTCCCCAGGTGGGCAGTGTCCCAGGTGGGCAGTGTCCCAGGTGTGTAGTGCCCCAGGTGTGTAGTGTCCCCGGTGTGTAGTGTCCCAGGGGGGCAGTGTCCCAGGTGTGCAGTGTCCCAGGTGGGCAGTGTCCCAGGTGTGTAGTGTCCCAGGTGTGTAGTGTCCCAGGTGGGCAGTGTCCCCGGTGTGTAGTGTCCCAGGTGGGCAGTGTCCCAGGTGGGCAGTGTCCCCGGTGTGTAGTGTCCAAGGGGTGTAGTGTCCCAGGTGGGCAGTGTCCCAGGTGTGTAGTGTCCCAGGTGTGTAGTGTCCTAGGTGGGCAGTGTCCCAGGTGGGCAGTGTCCCAGGTGGGCAGTGTCCCAGGTGTGTAGTCTCCCAGGTGGGCAGTGTCCCAGGTGGGCAGTGTCCCAGGTGTGTAGTGTCCCAGGTGGGCAGTGTCCCAGGTGTGTAGTGTCCCAGGTGTGTAGTGTCCCAGGTGGGCAGTGTCCCAGGTGTGTAGTGTCCCAGGTGTGTAGTGTCCCAGGTGGGCAGTGTCCCAGGTGTGCAGTGTCCCAGGTGTGTAGTGTCCCAGGTGGGCAGTGTCCCAGGTGGGCAGTGTCCCCGGTGTGTAGTGTCCCAGGTGGGCAGTGTCCCAGGTGGGCAGTGCCCCCCGGTGTGTAGTGTCCCAGGTGTGTAGTGTCCCAGGTGGGCAGTGTCCCAGGTGTGTAGTGTCCCAGGTGTGTAGTGTCCCAGGTGGGCAGTGTCCCCGGTGTGTAGTGTCCCAGGTGGGCAGTGTCCCAGGTGGGCAGTGCCCCCCGGTGTGTAGTGTCCCAGGTGTGTAGTGTCCCAGGTGGGCAGTGTCCCCGGTGTGTAGTGTCCCAGGTGGGCAGTGTCCCAGGTGGGCAGTGCCCCCCGGTGTGTAGTGTCCCAGGTGTGTAGTGTCCCAGGTGGGCAGTGTCCCAGGTGTGTAGTGTCCCCGGTGTGTAGTGCCCCAGGTGGGCAGTGTCCCAGGTGTGTAGTGTCCCCGGTGTGTAGTGTCCCAGGTGGGCAGTGTCCCCGGTGTGTAGTGTCCCCGGTGTGTAGTGTCCCAGGTGGGCAGTGTCCCAGGTGTGTAGTGTCCCAGGTGGGCAGTGTCCCCGGTGTGTAGTGTCCCAGGTGTGTAGTGTCCCCGGTGTGTAGTGTCCCCGGTGTGTAGTGTCCCAGGTGGGCAGTGCCCCAGGTGTGCAGTGTCCCAGGTGTGTAGTGCCCCCAGGTGGGCAGTGCCCCCTGGTGTGTAGTGCCCCAGGTGTGTAGTGTCCCCAGTGGGCAGTGTCCCAGGTGGGCAGTGTCCCAGGTGGGCAGTGTCCCCGGTGTGTAGTGTCCCAGGTGTGTAGTGTCCCAGGTGTGTAGTGTCCCAGGTGTGTAGTGTCCCAGGTGGGCAGTGTCCCAGGTGGGCAGTGTCCCCGGTGTGTAGTGTCCCAGGTGTGTAGTGTCCCAGGTGTGCAGTGTCCCAGGTGTGTAGTGCCCCAGGTGGGCAGTGTCCCAGGTGTGTAGTGTCCCAGGTGTGTAGTGTCCCAGGTGTGTAGTGTCCCAGGTGGGCAGTGCCCCAGGTGTGCAGTGTCCCAGGTGTGTAGTGTCCGAGGTGGGCAGTGTCCCCGGTGGGCAGTGTCCCCGGTGTGTAGTGTCCCAGGTGTGTAGTGCCCCAGGTGTGTAGTGTCCCCGGTGGGCAGTGTCCCAGGTGGGCAGTGTCCCCGGTGTGTAGTGTCCCAGGTGTGTAGTGTCCCAGGTGGGCAGTGTCCCAGGTGGGCAGTGTCCCAGGTGTGTAGTGTCCCAGGTGGGCAGTGTCCCCGGTGTGTAGTGTCCCCGGTGTGTAGTGTCCCAGGTGGGCAGTGTCCCAGGTGGGCAGTGTCCCCGGTGTGTAGTGACCCGGTGGGCAGTGTCCCAGGTGTGTAGTGTCCCAGGTGTGTGGTGTCCCAGGTGTGTAGTGTCCCAGGTGTGTGGTGTCCCAGGTGTGTGGTGTCCCAGGTGTGTAGTGTCCCAGGTGGGCAGTGTCCCAGGTGGGCAGTGTCCCAGGTGTGTAGTGTCCCAGGTGTGTTGTGTCCCAGGTGGGCAGTGCCCCAGGTGGGCAGTGTCCCAGGTGTGTAGTGTCCCAGGTGGGCAGTGTCCCAGGTGGGCAGTGTCCCCGGTGTGTAGTGTCCCCGGTGGGCAGTGTCCCCGGTGTGTAGTGTCCCAGGTGTGTAGTGCCCCCAGGTGGGCAGTGTCCCAGGTGGGCAGTGTCCCAGGTGGGCAGTGTCTCAGGTGGGCAGTGTCCCCGGTGTGTAGTGTCCCAGGTGTGTAGTGTCCCCGGTGTGTAGTGTCCCCGGTGTGTAGTGTCCCCGGTGTGTAGTGTCCCAGGTGGGCAGTGCCCCAGGTGTGTAGTGTCCCAGGTGTGTAGTGCCCCCAGGTGGGCAGTGTCCCAGGTGTGTAGTGTCCCAGGTGTGTAGTGTCCCAGGTGTGTAGTGTCCCAGGTGTGTAGTGTCCCCAGTGGGCAGTGTCCCAGGTGTGTAGTGTCCCAGGTGTGTAGTGTCCCAGGTGTGTAGTGTCCCAGGTGTGTAGTGTCCCCAGTGGGCAGTGTCCCAGGTGTGTAGTGTCCCAGGTGTGTAGTGTCCCAGGTGGGCAGTGTCCCAGGTGTGTAGTGTCCCAGGTGTGTAGTGTCCCAGGTGTGTAGTGTCCCCGGTGGGCAGTGTCCCAGGTGTGTAGTGTCCCAGGTGGGCAGTGTCCCAGGTGTGTAGTGTCCCAGGTGTGTAGTGTCCCAGGTGGGCAGTGTCCCAGGTGGGCAGTGTCCCAGGTGTGCAGTGTCCCAGGTGTGTAGTGTCCCCGGTGTGTAGTGTCCCAGGTGTGTAGTGTCCCAGGTGGGCAGTGTCCCAGGTGGGCAGTGTCCCAGGTGTGCAGTGTCCCAGGTGTGTAGTGTCCCAGGTGTGTAGTGTCCCAGGTGGGCAGTGTCCCAGGTGGGCAGTGTCCCCGGTGTGTCGTGTCCCAGGTGGGCAGTGTCCCAGGGGGGCAGTGCCCCAGGTGGGCAGTGTCCCAGGTGGGCAGTGTCCCAGGTGTGTAGTGCCCCAGGTGTGTAGTGTCCCAGGTGTGTAGTGTCCCAGGTGTGTAGTGTCCCCGGTGGGCAGTGTCCCAGGTGTGTAGTGTCCCAGGTGGGCAGTGTCCCAGGTGTGTAGTGTCCCAGGTGTGTAGTGTCCCAGGTGGGCAGTGTCCCAGGTGGGCAGTGTCCCAGGTGTGCAGTGTCCCAGGTGTGTAGTGTCCCCGGTGTGTAGTGTCCCAGGTGTGTAGTGTCCCAGGTGGGCAGTGTCCCAGGTGGGCAGTGTCCCAGGTGTGCAGTGTCCCAGGTGTGTAGTGTCCCAGGTGTGTAGTGTCCCAGGTGGGCAGTGTCCCAGGTGGGCAGTGTCCCCGGTGTGTAGTGTCCCAGGTGGGCAGTGTCCCAGGTGGGCAGTGTCCCCGGTGTGTAGTGTCCCAGGGGTGTAGTGTCCCAGGTGGGCAGTGTCCCAGGTGTGTAGTGTCCCAGGTGTGTAGTGTCCTAGGTGGGCAGTGTCCCAGGTGGGCAGTGTCCCAGGTGGGCAGTGTCCCAGGTGTGTAGTGTCCCAGGTGGGCAGTGTCCCAGGTGGGCAGTGTCCCAGGTGGGCAGTGTCCCAGGTGTGTAGTGTCCCAGGTGGGCAGTGTCCCAGGTGTGTAGTGTCCCAGGTGGGCAGTGTCCCAGGTGGGCAGTGTCCCAGGTGGGCAGTGTCCCAGGTGTGTAGTGTCCCAGGTGGGCAGTGTCCCAGGTGGGCAGTGTCCCAGGTGTGCAGTGTCCCAGGTGGGCAGTGTCCCAGGTGTGTAGTGTCCCAGGTGTGTAGTGTCCCAGGTGGGCAGTGTCCCAGGTGTGTAGTGTCCCAGGTGTGTAGTGTCCCAGGTGGGCGGTGTCCCAGGTGGGCAGTGTCCCCGGTGTGTAGTGTCCGAGGTGGGCAGTGTCCCAGGTGGGCAGTGCCCCCCGGTGTGTAGTGTCCCAGGTGTGTAGTGTCCCAGGTGGGCAGTGTCCCAGGTGTGTAGTGTCCCAGGTGTGTAGTGTCCCAGGTTGGCAGTGTCCCCGGTGTGTAGTGTCCCAGGTGGGCAGTGTCCCAGGTGGGCAGTGCCCCCCGGTGTGTAGTGTCCCAGGTGTGTAGTGTCCCAGGTGGGCAGTGTCCCAGGTGTGTAGTGTCCCAGGTGGGCAGTGTCCCAGGTGTGTAGTGTCCCAGGTGTGTAGTGTCCCCGGTGTGTAGTGTCCCAGGTGTGCAGTGCCCCAGGTGTGTAGTGTCCCCGGTGGGCATTGTCCCAGGTGTGTAGTGTCCCAGGTGTGTAGTGTCCCAGGTGGGCAGTGTCCCAGGTGTGTAGTGTCCCAGGCGGGCAGTGTCCCAGGTGGGCAGTGCCCAGGTGTGTAGTGTCCCCGGTGGGCAGTGTCCCAGGTGTGTAGTGTCCCCGGTGGGCAGTGTCCCAGGTGGGCAGTGTCCCAGGTGGGCAGTGTCCCAGGTGTGCAGTGTCCCAGGTGTGTAGTGTCCCCGGTGTGTAGTGTCCCAGGTGGGCAGTGCCCCAGGTGTGTAGTGTCCCAGGTGTGTAGTGTCCCAGGTGTGTAGTGTCCCAGGTGGGCAGTGTCCCCGGTGTGTAGTGTCCCAGGTGGGCAGTGCCCCAGGTGTGTAGTGTCCCAGGTGTGTAGTGTCCCCGGTGTGTAGTGTCCCAGGTGGGCAGTGTCCCCGGTGTGTAGTGTCCCAGGTGGGCAGTGCCCCAGGTGTGTAGTGTCCCAGGTGTGTAGTGTCCCAGGTGGGCAGTGTCCCCGGTGGGCAGTGTCACAGGTGGGCAGTGTCCCAGGTGTGTAGTGTCCCAGGTGTGTAGTGTCCCAGGTGGGCAGTGTCCCCGGTGTGTAGTGTCCCAGGTGTGTAGTGTCCTAGGTGGGCAGTGTCCCAGGTGGGCAGTGTCCCCGGTGTGTAGTGTCCCAGGTGTGTAGTGTCCCAGGTGTGTAGTGTCCCAGGTGGGCAGTGTCCCCGGTGTGTAGTGTCCCCGGTGTGTTGTGTCCCAGGTGGGCAGTGTCCCCGGTGTGTAGTGTCCCAGGTGTGTAGTGTCCTAGGTGGGCAGTGTCCCAGGTGGGCAGTGTCCCAGGTGGGCAGTGTCCCAGGTGTGTAGTGTCCCAGGTGGGCAGTGTCCCAGGTGTGTAGTGTCCCAGGTGGGCAGTGTCCCCGGTGGGCAGTGTCCCAGGTGTGTAGTGTCCCAGGTGTGTAGTGTCCCCGGTGGGCAGTGTCCCAGGTGTGTAGTGTCCCAGGTGTGTAGTGTCCCAGGTGGGCAGTGTCCCCGGTGGGCACTGTCCCAGGTGGGCAGTGTCCCAGGTGTGTAGTGTCCCAGGTGGGCAGTGTCCCAGGTGGGCAGTGTCCCAGGTGTGCAGTGTCCCCGGTGGGCAGTGTCCCAGGTGTGTAATGTCCCAGGTGGGCAGTGTCCCTGGTGGGCAGTGTCCCAGGTGTGTAGTGTCCCAGGTGGGCAGTGTCCCAGGTGTGTAGTGTCCCAGGTGGGCAGTGTCACAGGTGTGTAGTGTCCCAGGTGGGCAGTGTCACAGGTGTGTAGTGTCCCAGGTGTGTAGTGTCCCAGGTGGGCAGTGTCCCAGGTGTGTAGTGTCCCAGGTGGGCAGTGTCCCAGGTGTGTAGTGCCCCAGGTGTGTAGTGTCCCAGGTGGGCAGTGTCCCAGGTGTGTAGTGTCCCAGGTGGGCAGTGTCCCAGGTGTGTAGTGTCCCCGGTGTGTAGTGTCCCAGGTGTGTAGTGTCCCAGGTGGGCAGTGTCCCAGGTGTGTAGTGTCCCCGGTGTGTAGTGTCCCAGGTGTGTAGTGTCCCAGGTGGGCAGTGTCCCAGGTGTGTAGTGTCACAGGTGGGCAGTGTCCCAGGTGTGTAGTGTCCCCGGTGTGTAGTGTCCCAGGTGTGTAGTGTCCCAGGTGGGCAGTGTCCCAGGTGTGTAGTGTCCCAGGTGTGGAGTGTCCCAGGTGTGTAGTGTCCCAGGTGGGCAGTGTCCCAGGTGGGCAGTGTCCCAGGTGTGTAGTGTCCCAGGGGGGCAGTGTCCCAGGTGTGTAGTGTCCCAGGTGTGTAGTGTCCCCGGTGTGTAGTGTCCCAGGTGTGTAGTGTCCCCGGTGTGTAGTGTCCCAGGTGGGCAGTGTCCCAGGTGTGTAGTGTCCCAGGTGTGTAGTGTCCCAGGTGTGTAGTGTCCCAGGTGGGCAGTGTCCCAGGGGGGCAGTGTCCCAGGTGGGCAGTGTCCCAGGTGTGTAGTGTCCCAGGTGTGTAGTGTCCCAGTGGGCAGTGTCCCAGGTGGGCAGTGTCCCAGGTGTGTAGTGTCCCAGGTGTGTAGTGTCCCAGGTGGGCAGTGTCCCAGGTGTGTAGTGTCCCAGGTGTGGAGTGTCCCAGGTGTGTAGTGTCCCAGGTGGGCAGTGTCCCAGGTGGGCAGTGTCCCAGGTGTGTAGTGTCCCAGGGGGGCAGTGTCCCAGGTGTGTAGTGTCCCAGGTGTGTAGTGTCCCCGGTGTGTAGTGTCCCAGGTGTGTAGTGTCCCCGGTGTGTAGTGTCCCAGGTGGGCAGTGTCCCAGGTGTGTAGTGTCCCAGGTGTGTAGTGTCCCAGGTGGGCAGTGTCCCAGGTGGGCAGTGTCCCCGGTGTGTAGTGTCCCAGGTGTGTAGTGTCCCAGGTGTGTAGTGTCCCCGGTGTGTAGTGTCCCAGGTGTGTAGTGTCCCCGGTGTGTAGTGTCCCAGGTGGGCAGTGTCCCAGGTGTGTAGTGTCCCAGGTGTGTAGTGTCCCCGGTGTGTAGTGTCCCCGGTGTGTAGTGTCCCCGGTGGGCAGTGTCCCAGGTGTGTAGTGTCCCAGGTGTGTAGTGTCCCAGGTGGGCAGTGTCCCAGGTGTGTAGTGTCCCAGGTGTGCAGTGTCCCAGGTGTGTAGTGTCCCAGGTGGGCAGTGTCCCAGTTGGGCAGTGTCCCAGGTGTGTAGTGTCCCAGGTGTGTAGTGTCCCAGGTGGGCAGTGTCCCAGGTGTGTAGTGTCCCAGGTGTGTAGTGTCCCAGGTGGGCAGTGTCCCCGGTGGGCAGTGTCCCAGGTGGGCAGTGCCCAGGTGTGTAGTGTCCCCGGTGGGCAGTGTCCCAGGTGTGTAGTGTCCCCAGTGGGCAGTGTCCCAGGTGGGCAGTGTCCCAGGTGGGCAGTGTCCCAGGTGTGCAGTGTCCCAGGTGTGTAGTGTCCCCGGTGTGTAGTGTCCCAGTTGGGCAGTGCCCCAGGTGTGTAGTGTCCCAGGTGTGTAGTGTCCCAGGTGGGCAGTGTCCCCGGTGTGTAGTGTCCCAGGTGGGCAGTGCCCCAGGTGTGTAGTGTCCCAGTTGTGTAGTGTCCCAGGTGGGCAGTGTCCCCGGTGGGCAGTGTCACAGGTGGGCAGTGTCCCAGGTGTGTAGTGTCCCAGGTGTGTAGTGTCCCAGGTGGGCAGTGTCCCAGGTGGGTAGTGTCCCAGGTGGGCAGTGTCCCAGGTGTGTAGTGTCCCCGGTGTGTAGTGTCCCAGATGGGCAGTGTCCCAGGTGTGTAGTGTCCCAGGTGTGTAGTGTCCCAGGTGGGCAGTGTCCCAGGTGTGTAGTGTCCCCGGTGTGTTGTGTCCCAGGTGGGCAGTGTCCCCGGTGTGTAGTGTCCCAGGTGGGCAGTGTCACAGGTGTGTAGTGTCCCAGGTGTGTAGTGTCCCAGGTGGGCAGTGTCCCCGGTGTGTAGTGTCCCAGGTGTGTAGTGTCCCAGGTGGGCAGTGTCCCAGGTGGGCAGTGCCCCAGGTGTGTAGTGCCCCAGGTGTGTAGTGTCCCAGGTGGGCAGTGTCCCAGGTGGGCAGTGCCCCAGGTGTGTAGTGTCCCAGGTGTGTAGTGTCCCAGGTGTGTAGTGTCCCCGGTGGGCAGTGCCCCAGGTGTGCAGTGTCCCAGGTGGGCAGTGTCCCAGGTGTGTAGTGTCCCAGGTGTGTAGTGTCCCAGGTGGGCAGTGCCCCAGGTGGGCAGTGTCCCAGGTATGTAGTGTCCCAGGTGGGCAGTGTCCCCGGTGTGTAGTGTCCCAGGTGTGTAGTGCCCCAGGTGGGCAGTGTCCCAGGTGGGCAGTGTCCCAGGTGGGCAGTGCCCCAGGTGGGCAGTGTCCCCGGTGTGTAGTGTCCCAGGTGTGTAGTGCCCCAGGTGGGCAGTGCCCCAGGTGTGCAGTGTCCCAGGTGGGCAGTGTCCCAGGTGGGCAGTGTCCCAGGTGTGTAGTGTCCCAGGTGGGCAGTTTCCCAGGTATGTAGTGTCCCAGGTGGGCAGTGTCCCAGGTGGGCAGTGTCCCAGGTGTGTAGTGTCCCAGGTGTGTAGTGTCCCAGGTGGGCAGTGTCCCAGGTGTGTAGTGTCCCAGGTGGGCAGTGCCCCAGGTGTGCAGTGTCCCAGGTGGGCAGTGTCCCAGGTGGGCAGTGTCCCAGGTGGGCAGTGCCCCAGGTGTGTAGTGTCCCAGGTGGGCAGTGTCCCAGGTGGGCAGTGTCCCAGGTGTGTAGTGTCCCAGGTGGGCAGTGTCCCAGGTGGGCAGTGTCCCAGGTGTGTAGTGTCCCAGGTGTGTAGTGTCCCAGGTGGGCAGTGTCCCAGGTGGGCAGTGCCCCAGGTGGGCAGTGTCCCCGGTGTGTAGTGTCCCAGGTGTGTAGTGTCCCAGGTGGGCAGTGTCCCAGGTGGGCAGTGTCCCCGGTGGGCAGTGCCCCAGGTGTGTAGTGCCCCAGGTGTGTAGTGTCCCAGGTGGGCAGTGTCCCAGGTGGGCAGTGTCCCCGGTGGGCAGTGTCCCCGGTGGGCAGTGTCCCAGGTGTGTAGTGTCCCAGGTGGGCAGTGTCCCAGGTGTGTAGTGTCCCAGGTGTGTAGTGTCCCAGGTGGGCAGTGTCCCAGGTGGGCAGTGTCCCCGGTGGGCAGTGTCCCCGGTGGGCAGTGTCCCAGGTGTGTAGTGTCCCAGGTGTGTAGTGTCCCCGGTGTGTAGTGTCCCAGGTGGGCAGTGTCCCAGGTGGGCAGTGTCCCAGGTGTGTAGTGTCCCAGGTGTGTAGTGTCCCAGGTGGGCAGTGTCCCAGGTGGGCAGTGTCCCAGGTGTGTAGTGTCCCAGGTGTGTAGTGTCCCAGGTGTGTAGTGTCCCAGGTGGGCAGTGTCCCAGGTGGGCAGTGTCCCCGGTGTGTAGTGTCCCAGGTGTGTAGTGTCCCCGGTGTGTAGTGTCCCAGGTGTGTAGTGTCCCAGGTGGGCAGTGTCCCAGGGGGGCAGTGTCCCAGGTGTGTAGTGTCCCAGGTGTGTAGTGTCCCAGGTGGGCAGTGCCCCAGGTGTGCAGTGTCCCAGGTGTGTAGTGCCCCCAGGTGGGCAGTGCCCCCTGGTGTGTAGTGCCCCAGGTGTGTAGTGTCCCCAGTGGGCAGTGTCCCAGGTGTGGAGTGTCCCAGGTGTGGAGTGTCCCAGGTGGGCAGTGTCCCAGGTGGGCAGTGTCCCAGGTGTGTAGTGCCCCCTGGTGTGTAGTGCCCCAGGTGTGTAGTGTCCCCAGTGGGCAGTGTCCCAGGTGTGTAGTGTCCCAGGTGTGTAGTGTCCCAGGTGGGCAGTGTCCCAGGTGGGCAGTGTCCCAGGTGTGCAGTGTCCCAGGTGTGTAGTGTCCCAGGTGTGTAGTGTCCCCGGTGTGTAGTGTCCCAGGTGTGTAGTGTCCCCGGTGTGTAGTGTCCCAGGTGGGCAGTGTCCCAGGTGTGTAGTGTCCCAGGTGTGTAGTGTCCCAGGTGGGCAGTGTCCCAGGTGGGCAGTGTCCCAGGTGTGCAGTGTCCCAGGTGGGCAGTGTCCCAGGTGTGTAGTGTCCCCGGTGTGTAGTGTCCCAGGTGTGTAGTGTCCCAGGTGTGCAGTGCCCCAGGTGTGTAGTGTCCCAGGTGTGTAGTGTCCCCGGTGGGCAGTGTCCCAGGTGTGTAGTGTCCCAGGTGTGTAGTGTCCCAGGTGTGCAGTGTCCCAGGTGTGCAGTGCCCCAGGTGTGCAGTGCCCCAGGTGTGTAGTGTCCCAGGTGGGCAGTGCCCCAGGTGTGTAGTGTCCCAGGTGTGTAGTGTCCCAGGTGGGCAGTGTCCCAGGTGGGCAGTGTCCCAGGTGGGCAGTGTCCCAGGTGTGCAGTGTCCCAGGTGGGCAGTGTCCCAGGTGGGCAGTGTCCCAGGTGTGTAGTGTCCCAGGTGGGCAGTGTCCCAGGTGGGCAGTGTCCCCGGTGTGTAGTGTCCCCGGTGTGTAGTGTCCCAGGTGTGTAGTGTCCCAGGTGGGCAGTGTCCCAGGGGGGCAGTGTCCCAGGGGGGCAGTGTCCCAGGTGTGCAGTGTCCCAGGTGGGCAGTGTCCCAGGTGTGTAGTGTCCCAGGTGTGCAGTGTCCCAGGTGTGTAGTGTCCCAGGTGGGCAGTGTCCCAGGTGTGCAGTGTCCCAGGTGGGCAGTGTCCCAGGTGGGCAGTGTCCCCGGTGTGTAGTGTCCCAGGTGTGTAGTGCCCCAGGTGGGCAGTGCCCCAGGTGTGCAGTGTCCCAGGTGGGCAGTGTCCCAGGTGGGCAGTGTCCCAGGTGTGTAGTGTCCCAGGTGGGCAGTGTCCCAGGTATGTAGTGTCCCAGGTGGGCAGTGTCCCAGGTGGGCAGTGTCCCAGGTGTGTAGTGTCCCAGGTGTGTAGTGTCCCAGGTGGGCAGTGTCCCAGGTGTGTAGTGTCCCAGGTGGGCAGTGCCCCAGGTGTGCAGTGTCCCAGGTGGGCAGTGTCCCAGGTGGGCAGTGTCCCAGGTGGGCAGTGCCCCAGGTGTGTAGTGTCCCAGGTGGGCAGTGTCCCAGGTGGGCAGTGTCCCAGGTGTGTAGTGTCCCAGGTGGGCAGTGTCCCAGGTGGGCAGTGTCCCAGGTGTGTAGTGTCCCAGGTGTGTAGTGTCCCAGGTGGGCAGTGTCCCAGGTGGGCAGTGCCCCAGGTGGGCAGTGTCCCCGGTGTGTAGTGTCCCAGGTGTGTAGTGTCCCAGGTGGGCAGTGTCCCAGGTGGGCAGTGTCCCCGGTGGGCAGTGCCCCAGGTGTGTAGTGCCCCAGGTGTGTAGTGTCCCAGGTGGGCAGTGTCCCAGGTGGGCAGTGTCCCCGGTGGGCAGTGTCCCCGGTGGGCAGTGTCCCAGGTGTGTAGTGTCCCAGGTGGGCAGTGTCCCAGGTGTGTAGTGTCCCAGGTGTGTAGTGTCCCAGGTGGGCAGTGTCCCAGGTGGGCAGTGTCCCCGGTGGGCAGTGTCCCCGGTGGGCAGTGTCCCAGGTGTGTAGTGTCCCAGGTGTGTAGTGTCCCCGGTGTGTAGTGTCCCAGGTGGGCAGTGTCCCAGGTGGGCAGTGTCCCAGGTGTGTAGTGTCCCAGGTGTGTAGTGTCCCAGGTGGGCAGTGTCCCAGGTGGGCAGTGTCCCAGGTGTGTAGTGTCCCAGGTGTGTAGTGTCCCAGGTGTGTAGTGTCCCAGGTGGGCAGTGTCCCAGGTGGGCAGTGTCCCCGGTGTGTAGTGTCCCAGGTGTGTAGTGTCCCCGGTGTGTAGTGTCCCAGGTGTGTAGTGTCCCAGGTGGGCAGTGTCCCAGGGGGGCAGTGTCCCAGGTGTGTAGTGTCCCAGGTGTGTAGTGTCCCAGGTGGGCAGTGCCCCAGGTGTGCAGTGTCCCAGGTGTGTAGTGCCCCCAGGTGGGCAGTGCCCCCTGGTGTGTAGTGCCCCAGGTGTGTAGTGTCCCCAGTGGGCAGTGTCCCAGGTGTGGAGTGTCCCAGGTGTGGAGTGTCCCAGGTGTGGAGTGTCCCAGGTGGGCAGTGTCCCAGGTGGGCAGTGTCCCAGGTGTGTAGTGCCCCCTGGTGTGTAGTGCCCCAGGTGTGTAGTGTCCCCAGTGGGCAGTGTCCCAGGTGTGTAGTGTCCCAGGTGTGTAGTGTCCCAGGTGGGCAGTGTCCCAGGTGGGCAGTGTCCCAGGTGTGCAGTGTCCCAGGTGTGTAGTGTCCCAGGTGTGTAGTGTCCCCGGTGTGTAGTGTCCCAGGTGTGTAGTGTCCCCGGTGTGTAGTGTCCCAGGTGGGCAGTGTCCCAGGTGGGCAGTGTCCCAGGTGGGCAGTGTCCCAGGTGTGTAGTGTCCCAGGTGGGCAGTGTCCC
>NW_027310276.1:72500-82500 GCF_047496795.1 Chiloscyllium punctatum
CCCTAACCCGCACATCCCTGGGCACTATGGGTAATTTAGCACGGTCAATCCTCACCCTAACCTGCACATCCCTGGGCACTATGGGTAATTTAGCACGGCCAATCCCCCACCCTAACCCGCACATCCCTGGGCACTATGGGTAATTTAGCACGGCCAATCCCCCACCCTAACCCACACATCCCTGAGCACTATGGGTAATTTAGCACGGCCAATCCCCACCCTAACCCCCACATCCCTGGACACTATGGGTAATTTAGCACGGCCAATCCCCCACCCTAACCCGCACATCCCTGGGCACTATGGGTAATTTAGCACGGCCAATCCCCCACCCTAACCCGCACATCCTGGGCACTATGGGTAATTTAGCACGGTCAATCCCCCCACCCTAACCCCGCACATCCCTGGGCACTATGGGTAATTTAGCACGGCCAATCCCCCAACCTAACCCGCACATCCCTGGGCACTATGGGTAATTTAGCACGGCCAATCCCACCCTAAACCCGCACATCCCTGGGCACTATGGGTAATTTAGCACGGCCAATCCCCACCCTAACCCGCACATCCCTGGGCACTATGGGTAATTTAGCACGGTCAATCCTCACCCTAACCTGCACATCCCTGGGCACTATGGGTAATTTAGCACGGCCAATCCCCACCCTAACCCGCACATCCCTGGGCACTATGGGTAATTTAGCACGGCCAATCCCCCACCCTAACCCACACATCCCTGAGCACTATGGGTAATTTAGCACGGCCAATCCCCACCCTAACCCCCACATCCCTGGACACTATGGGTAATTTAGCACGGCCAATCCCCCACCCTAACCCGCACATCCCTGGGCACTATGGGTAATTTAGCACGGCCAATCCCCCACCCTAACCCGCACATCCCTGGGCACTATGGTAATTTAGCACGGTCAATCCCCCACCCTAACCCGCACATCCCTGGGCACTATGGGTAATTTAGCACGGCCAATCCCCCAACCTAACCCGCACATCCCTGGGCACTATGGGTAATTTAGCACGGTCAATCCCCACCCTAACCCGCACATCCCTGGGGCACTATGGGTAATTTAGCACGGTCAATCCCCCACCCTAACCCGCACATCCCTGGGCACTATGGGTAATTTAGCACCGGTCAATCCCCCACCCTAACCGCACATCCCTGGGCACTATGGGTAATTTAGCACGGTCAATCCCCACCCTAACCCGCACATCCCTGGGCACTATGGGTAATTTAGCACGGCCAATCCCCCACCCTAACCTGCACATCCGTGTGCACTATGGGTAATTTAGCACGGTCAATCCCCCACCCTAACCTGCACATCCCTGGGCACTATGGGTAATTTAGCACAGTCAATCCCCACCCTAACCCGCACATCCCTGGGCACTATGGGTAATTTAGCACAGTCAATCCCCACCCTAACCTGCACATCCCTGGGCACTATGGGTAATTTAGCACGGTCAATCCCCCACCCTAACCCACACATCCTTGGGCACTATGGGTAATTTAGCACGGTCAATCCCCCACCCTAACCCGCACATCCCTCGGCACTATGGGTAATGTAGCGTTTGTAATAGACTCTAAAACTTAGCGAATCCGTATTGGTATGAAGTCTGAAACAGAGGGGCCTCAATCGTGTCAGGAACGGAAAATCCACGTGGGGAATGTCTATCCCGAATGGCATTCCCATCAGTGGATGCCACCCTCTACACTGTCAGTATTGTGGAGGCTTCAGGAATGTGCGGTGTCCTGGGTGGGTAATGGCGGGCTGAGACATCGGGCTTATCGATTGGTCAGGGGAATGGAGGGTCAAGGGGCAAGTGGACTGAGGGTTGTCTATCGGGAATGGTGGTCGCCATCGCTGAATCCCTCCAGACTTTGTAGGGCGTGGTCCTGTTCGAAGGGGGGGGGGGCGTCGGGGGTGGGTATTGAAGTCCGAGACGGAGGCATTCCCGATTAAGTCGGGGAATGGAGTGGGGGGTCACGGGGCTGAGGGGTGTTACCATCGGTGACTCCCTCCCACATTCTCCAGGCCCTGGGCTCGTGCGGAGTCCCCATGCGGAGGGTGGGTATTGAAGTCCGAGACAGAGAGGAGTCTGTCCTGCCCGACGAGCATCGCTCAGAGGGTGGGGAGGGTGGGTATTGAAATCCGAGACAGAGGGGAGTCTGTCCTGCCCGACGAGCATCGCTCAGAGGGTGGGGAGGGTGGGTATTGAAGTCCGAGACAGAGGGGAGTCTGTCCTGCCCGACGAGCATCGCTCAGAGGGTGGGGAGGGTGGGTATTGAAGTCCGAGACAGAGGGGAGTCTGTCCTGCCCGAGGGTGGGGAGTGGGGGGGGGGGGGGTGGTAGTGCGGCCTTACCTGAGCAGGTGATGTCGACCCGGTACCCGCTGTAACACGCCCCGCCAGCCCAGCTGAGCGACTGGCACTTCCACAGCAGCTGCTCGGTGCCCAGGCAGTAGACGTGGTTGAGCTGGGCCTGGTCCCGCACCGCGGGCCGAACGCTCCGCCCGCTGGAAGGTCCGGACGAAGCCGCAGCCGAGGTGACGGCACACCACCTGGGCGGCCCCGATGTTTCCAGGTGTCCCCGCACGCCATGGACCAGGTGCCGTTGTACCGAACCTCCAACGCCCCCGCGCAGTCACCGTCCTTCTGGGACAGACGCAACTTCACATCGTCTGGGGGGGGGGGGGGGGGGACACAGAGAGGAGGAGGTGGTCACACAGAGACAGAGAGGGGGAGGGGAGGGAGGGAGAAGGGGAGGGGGGGGAGGGGGAGGGGGAGGGGGAGGGAGGGGGGAGTGAGGGGGAGGAGGGAGGGGAGGGGGATGGAGGGGGGGAGGGAGGGGGAGGGAGGGAGAGGGGGGGAGGGGAGGGGGAGGGGGAGGGGGAGGGGGAGGTGGAGGGGGAGGTGGAGGGGGAGGGGGAGGGAGGGCGAGGGGGGGGAGGGGAGGGGAAGGGGAGGGGGAGGGGGAGGGGGAGGTGGAGGGGGAGGGGGAGGGGGTGGGGGAGGGGGAGGGGAGGGGGAGGGACCTGAAGGCATCAGACAGAGGGAACTGACCCCATTGAACCTCAGGAGGCAGAGGGCGGCCGATTCCATTCCACTCTATTTGATTTGGTTTGATGCTGATTTCCTTTGATATAATTTGATCAGCTTGACTTGATTCGATTTGTTTCTGATTGGGCTTTTGGTTTGATGTGATTCTGGTCTGATTCTGATTTTGTCGGAATTGATTTGCTTTGTTTTTAACTTGATTTATTTGATAGGATTTGATTTTGATTCTGAATTGATTTGATTAATTTGATTTGATTAGATACTATTTGAGAGATTTGATCTTATTCTGATTTGATTTGTTTCTGATATGATTCTGATTTGAATTGATTTGATTTGATTTAATTCTGATTTGATTTGATTTTTAATTCTGATTTGATTTGATTCGATTCTGAATTGATTTGATTAATTTGATTTGATTCGTTACGATTTGAGAGATTTGGTCTTATTCTGATTTGATTTGTTTCCGGTTTGATTTGATTTTTAGTTCTGATTTGATTTGATTCTGATTTGATGTGATGAATTTGAGTTGCTAGGATTTGATCTTGTTCTGAGTTGCTTTGTTTCTGATTTGAATTGATTTGTGTCTGATTCATTTTGTTTTCGATTTGATTCCGATTTGATTTGATTTGAGAGATCCGATCTCATCCTGATTTGATTTGTTTCTGAACTGATTTGTTTTTTTTTCCAATTTGATTTGTTTTTGAGTTGATTCCGATTTGATTTGATTTGATTATGATTTCGTGTGAACTGACTCGACTTGATTCGATCAGATTTGATTCATTGGTGTCACCTTTACCCGTGATTTCAGGTGAAGCATTGATTTTTTTTTGTGGGCAATCCAGACAAATTACCCCGCCCACCAGGACACGTCTTACAATCTATCCTTAACGACTCAGACGCGGGGCTAAAAAGGGGTTTTACTGACATTGCAGACGGCTCTCGCCATGAAGAAATAACAAAGTTATAAAGGGATCGGGATAGTCGAGGGGAACGGACTAACTTCTGTCAGCTGGGGTTTAACATTAAGCGTGAGGTTAGTCATTTGGGTCAGAGGTCTTGGGAGAAAAGTGATGACAAATGGGGGGAAAACGTCAGGGTGTTTCCGTGCAGTGGGATCTGGGAGAGCTTGAGTCTGAGTCACGGGACGCTAGTGCGCAGGTACAGGGCATTTACGACGAAAGGGCTAGAGTCTAAAATAGGGCAATACTGCACAAAGGCGTTAGTGTTTCTGCACTCGGCGTAGAGTTTGAGTCCCCTTGAGGTGAGGAGGGAGGGAGTTGTCTGGGAGCCAGTTCAGAGAAAAGTGGGAGAGTAGCTAAAGTGAGGTTGCGACTGTATATGCCATTGGCATTTGCGCACCCAAAGTACTGTGTCGTAATTTGGTTCCCCCTTTACTTGAGGAGAGAGGGAGGTGTCTGGGAGCCAGTTCGGAGAAAGGTGGGAGAGTTGCTAAAGTGTTGTAGTTACCGTACAAGGCTTTGGTGTTTCCGCACCTGGAGTACCGCGTAGTGTTTTGGTTCCCTTTTGACTTGAGGAGGGAAGGGGGTTGTATGGGGGGGCCAGTTCGGAGAAAGGTGGGAGAGTTGCTAAAGTGTTGTAGCGACTGTACAAGGCAGTGGTGTTTCCACACCCAGAGTACCACGTAACGTTTTGATTCCCTCTCTACTTGAGGAGGGAGGGGGGTTGTATGGGGGGGGCCAGTTCAGAGAAAGGTGGGAGAGTAGCTAAAGTGTGGTTGTGACTGTATACAGCATGGACGTTTCCGCACCCAAAGTAATGTGTCGTATTTTGGGTTCCCCCTTTACTTGAGGAGAGAGGGAGATATATAGGAGCCAGTTCAGAAAAAAAGTGGGAGAGTAGCTTCTCCCTCAGTCGCCCTCCCTCAATCCCTCCCTCTCCCTCAGTGTCACCTCTCTCCCCCTCCCTCCGTCCCTCTCGCTCTCCTTCTCCCTCTCCCTCCGTGTCACCTCTCCCTCCCTCCGTCCCTCTCGCTCTCCTTCTCCCTCTCCCTCCCTCAATCCCTCCCTCTCCCTCCGTGTCACCTCTCCCTCCCTCCGTCCCTCTCCCTCCCTCCCGCTCTCCCCCTTACCCCCCCCCCCCCCCACCCCCGGTCCCAGGCTCACCGTGGATGGTGATGTTGATCCTCGCGCTGAGGGAGGAGTTGATCCACACCCTCCCGGAGGTGAGGACCTGGTAGCGGCAGACGTAACTGCCCTCGTCCTCCTTGCTGAGGTCAGTCAGGTTAAAGAGGGCGTAGTCGGCGGGGCCCGAATCGGCAGCGGAGGCCCTGCCCAACTGCAGGGCTTCGGAGCCCCCCTCCCGGAACAGGAAGAACCGGCAGTGCTCAAACACCTCGGGGACCTCACAGCGAAGGGACACATCCTGGCCCTTCAGGAACACGGCCGAGCGACGGCTGAAGGAGAGGGAGGGGGGCTGGAGCAAGTCTGGGGGCGGAGGGGGAGGAGGGGAGAGAGGGGGGAGAGAGGGGGGAGAGAGAGGGGGGAGGGAGAGGGAGGGGGGGAGAGAGAGAGGGGGAGAGAGGGGGAGAGAGGGGGAGAGGAGAGAGAGGAGGGTGGGGAGTGAGAGGGGAGATAGAGAGGAGAGAG
Source organism: Chiloscyllium punctatum (assembly GCF_047496795.1). NCBI lineage: Eukaryota > Metazoa > Chordata > Chondrichthyes > Orectolobiformes > Hemiscylliidae > Chiloscyllium > Chiloscyllium punctatum. The sequence goes on from NW_027310276.1 coordinate 78,165, forward strand.
GGGGGAGAGAGAGTGGTAGAGAGAGAGGGGGGAGAGAGGGGGGAAGGAGAGGGGGGAGGGAGAGAGAGGGGGGAACGAGAGAGGGGAGGGGGAGAGATGGGAGGGGGGAGAGAGAGAGGGGGGAGAGAGAGAGAGAGGGGGGAGAGAGAGGGAGGGGAGAGAGAGGGGGGGAGAGAGAGAGGGGGGAGAGAGCGAGGGGAGAGAGCGAGGGGAGAGAGCGAGGGGGAGCGAGCGAGGGGGAGAGAGCGAGGGGAGAGAGCGAGGGGAGAGAGCGAGGGGGAGAGAGCGAGGGGGAGAGAGCGAGGGGAGAGAGCGAGGGGGAGAGAGCGAGGGGAGAGAGCGAGGGGAGAGAGCGAGGGGAGAGAGCGAGGGGGAGAGAGTGAGGGGGAGAGAGCGAGGGGAGAGAGCGAGGGGGAGAGAGTGAGGGGGAGAGAGCGAGGGGAGAGAGCGAGGTGGGGGGTTGAGAGAGGGAAGAGAGAGAGGGGGAGAGAGTGAGGGGGGAGAGTGGGGGAGAGAGAGGGGGAGAGAGGGGGGAGAGAGGGGGGGAGAGAGAGGGGGGAGAGAGAGGGGGGAGAGAGAGAGGGGAGAGAGAGGGGGAGAGAGAGGGGGGAGAGAGGGGGGGGAGAGAGAGAGAGGGGAGAGAGAGAGGGGAGAGAGAAATGGAGAGAGAGGAGGAGGTAGAGAGGGGGAGAGAGGAGGACAGAGGGGGAGAGAGAGAGGAGGGGGGAGAGAGAGAGGGGAGAGAGAGAGGAGAGAGAGGGGGAGAGAAAGAGGGGAGAGAGAGGGGGGTGAGAGAGGGGGGAGAGAGGGGGGGTGAGAGAGAGAGAGAGGAGAGAGAGGGGGGAGAGAGAGAGAGGAGAGAGAGGAGAGAGAGGGGGGAGAGAGAGGGGGAGAGAGAGACAGTGGAGAGAGAGACAGTGGAGAGAGAGAGAGGGGGGAGAGAGAGGGGGGAGAGAGAGGGGGGAGAGAGAGGGGGGAGAGAGGGGGGGAGAGAGAGAGAGGGGAGAGAGAGAGGGGAGAGAGAAATGGAGAGAGAGGAGGAGGTAGAGAGGGGGAGAGAGGAGGACAGGGGGAGAGAGAGAGGAGGGGGGAGAGAGAGAGGGGAGAGAGAGAGAGGAGAGAGAGGGGAGAGAAAGAGGGGAGAGAGAGGGGGTGAGAGAGGGGGGAGAGAGAGGGGGGAGAGAGAGGGGGAGAGAGAGAGGGGGAGAGAGGGGGAGAGAGAGGGGGAGAGAGAGGGGGAGAGAGAGAGGGGGGAGAGAGGGGGGGGAGAGAGAGGGGAGAGAGAGGGGGGAGAGAGAGAGAGGAGAGAGAGGGAGGGGGGAGAGAGAGGGGAAGGGGGAGAGAAAGAGGGGAGAGGGGAGAGAGAGGGGAGAGGGGAGAGAGAGGGGAGAGAAAGAGGGGGTGAGAGAGAAGGAAAGAGAGAGAGGGGAAGAGAGAGAGAGAGGGAGACAAGGGGGAGAGAAAGGGGCGAGAGAGAGAGGGGGGAGAGGGGAGAGAGGGGGGGAAGAGACGGGGGAAGAGAGGGGGAGAGAGACGGGGGAGAGAGACGGGGGAGAGAGAGGGGGGAGAGAGAGGGGGGGAGAGAGAGGGGGGGAGAGAGAGAGGGGAGAGAGAAATGGAGAGAGAGGAGGAGGTAGAGAGGGGAGAGAGAGAGGAGGGGGGAGAGAGAGAGGGGGGAGAGAGAGGGGGGAGAGAGAGAGAGGAGAGAGAGGGGGAGAGAAAGAGGGGAGAGAGAGGGGGGGGTGAGAGAGGGGGGAGAGAGAGGGGGGAGAGGGGGGGGAGAGAGAGGGGGGAGAGAGAGGGGGGAGAGAGAGGGGGGAGAGAGAGAAGGAAAGAGAGAGAGGGGGAGAGAGGGGGGAGAGAGGGGAGAGAGAAATGGAGAGAGAGGAGGAGGTAGCGAGGGAGGGAGAGAGCGAGGAGAGGGGGGAGAGGGAGGGGGAGAGGGGGGAGAGAGAGGGGGAGAGAGAGAGGGGGAGAGAGAGGGGGGGAGAGAGAGGGGGAGAGAGAGAGGGGAGAGAAAGAGGGGAGAGGGGGAGAGAAAGAGGGGAGAGGGGAGAGAAAGAGGGTGGAGAGAAAGAGGGGAGAGGGGGAAGAGAGAGGGGGGAGAGAGGGGAAAGAGAGTGGTAGAGAGAGAGGGGGAGAGTGAGGGAGGGGAGAGAGAGAGAGGGGGAGAGAAAGGGGTAGAGAGAGAGGGGGGGAGCGCGAGAGGAGAGAGAGAGGAGGAGAGAGAGAGAGAGAGGAGAGAGAGAGGGGGAGAAGAGTTAGGGGGAGAGAGATGGGGGAGAGGTAGAGGGAGAGAGTGAGCGGGAGGGGGGTACAGAGAGGGGGGAGAGGGAGGAGAGAGAGAGAAGGGGAGAGAGAGAGAGATGGGGGAGAGAGAGGGGGTAGAGGGAGAGGGGAGAGAGAGGGGGGGAGAGAGAGGGGAGAGAGAGAGGGGAAGGCGAGAGAGAGGGAGTGAGAGGGGAGAGAGAGGAGAGAGAGAGAGATAGGGAGAGAGAGAGAGGGGGGAGAGAGAGAGGGGGGAGAGAGGGGGAGAGAAAGAGGGGAGAGGAGAGAGAGGGTGAGAGAAAGAGGGGAGAGAGAGGGGGAGAGAGAGAGAGGGAGAGAGAGGGGGAGAGGGAGAGAGAGTGGGGAGAGAGAGTGAGAGTGGAAAGAGTGAGAGGGAAGAGTGTGAGATGGGCGAGAGAGAGAGAGGGGGAGACAGAGAGAGGGAGTGGAGAGAGGGAGGGGAGAGAGGGAGGGGAGAGAGGGGAGAGAGTGAGAGGGGAGAGAGAGAGAGAGGGGGAGAGAGGGGTGGGGGGGAGAGGAAGGGGAGAATGAGGGGAGAGAAAGTGGGGAGTGAGGGGTGGGGTGGAGGGAGAGGAGAGAGCGAGGGGGAGGAGAGCGAGGGGGGAGAGCGGGGTTGGGGGGGTTGAGAGAGGGAGAGAGAGAGGGGGGAGAGAGTGAGGGGGAGAGTGGGGGAGAGAGAGGGGTGAGAGAGAGAGGGAGAGAGTGAGGGGGAGAGTGGGGGAGAGAGAGGGGTGAGAGAGAGAGGGGGGACAGAGGGGTGGGGGGAGAGTGATGGGAGCGAGAGGGGGAGAGAGGGGTGGGGGAAGAGAGAGGGGGGAGAGAGTGAGGGGGAGAGTGGGGGAGAGAGAGGGGCGAGAGACAGAGGGGGGACAGAGGGGTGGGGGAGAGTGAGGAGTGAGGGGGAGAGGGGGAGAGAGGGGAGAGAGAGAGAGGGGGGAGAGAGAGGGGGGAGAGAGGGGGGGGGAGAGAGGGTGGGGGGAGAGAGGGAGGGGGAGAGAGAGAGGAGAGAGAGGGGAGAGAGAGTGGGAGAGAGAGGGGGAGAGAGAGAGGGGGAGAGAGGGGGGGAGAGAGGGGGGAGAGAGGGGGGAGAGAGGGGGGAGAGGTGGGGAGAGAGGGGGAGAGAGAGAGGGGAGAGAGAGAGGGGAGAGAGAGAGGGGAGAGAGAGTGGGAGAGAGAGAGGGGGAGAGAGAGGAAGGGAGAGAGAGGGGGGGAAGAGGGGGGTGAGAGAGAGAGAGGGAGACAAGGGGGAGAGAAAGGGGCGAGAGAGAGAGGAGGGAAGGGGGGGAGAGAGGGGGGGAGAGAGAGGGGAGAGAGAGAGGGGAGAGAGAGAGAGAGGGAGAGAGGAGGAGAGTCAGGAGGAAGGGGAGGGGGGAGAGTGAGGGGGAAGGGGAGGGGGTGAGAGTGAGGGGGAAGGGGAGAGAGAGGGAGAGTGAGGGGGAGAGTGAAGGGGAAGGGGAGGAGAGGGGGGAGAATGAGGGGGAAGGGGAGAGAGAGGGAGAGTGAGGGGGAAGGGGAGAGAGAGGGAGAGTGAGGGGGAAGGGGAGAGAGGGGCGAGAGTGATGGGGAAGGGGAGAGAGGGGCAAAGTGAAGGGGAAGGGGAGAGAGGGGGAGAGTGAGGGGAAGGAGGGGAGAGAGGGGCGAGAGTGAGGGGGAAGGAGAGAGAGGGGCGAGAGTGAGGGAGAAGGGGAGAGAGGGGCAAAGTGAAGGGGAAGGGGAGAGAGGGGGAGAGTGAGGGAGAAGGGGAGAGAGGGGGAGAGTGAGGGGGAAGGGGAGAGAGAGGGGGTGAGTGATGGGGAAGGGGAGAGAGAGGGGGAGAGTGAGGGGAAGGGGGGAGAGTGAGGGGGGAGTGTGATTGGGAAGGGGAGAGAGGAGGAGAGTGAGGGGGAGGGGGGAGAGTGAGGGGGAGGGGGGAGAGGTGAGGGGGTGTGAAGGGGAGAGAGAGGGAGGGTGAGGGGGAAGGAGAGAGAGGGGCGAGAGTGAGGGAGAAGGGGAGAGAGGGGCAAAGTGAAGGGGAAGGGGAGAGAGGGGGAGAGTGAGGGAGAAGGGA